>NC_087330.1:7556944-7858888 GCF_037043105.1 Vanessa tameamea | reverse complement strand
TGTGCAAATTAAAACTTATGTAAAACTGGATTTCAAAACGTCCATCAACTATAATTAACATTTTTCAACTGTTCAATGCGTTGCTCGAAGGCAATTGCAGTAAGTGATTAATATAATATTAGAACATCAAAAATGCATAAATTAATACATTACCCGCACTATTTTCGTAGTAATGTTTCTATTAATAAACTAATAATAAATGTTAACAACAGGAATTGTAATGATAACAAAACAAAAGGGCCTTGTGATGAAAAATATAAGCGAGAGAAGTTTATAAACAAAGAACACAAAATATTAATATAAAAGATAATATAACAACAGATAACCTTACAGAGCATTTATTTTAAAAAGAAATAGGGAAATGATAAGCAAGGAATTTAGAGTAACAATTATCGTTACAGACGCGATGGTCCAGTGTCTAGAACACGTGAATTTTGATCGTAAATTGTAGGTTTCAACCCGTGCAGCGCTAAGTTTTCATGTGCTTCATTTGTGTTTATGATTAAATATCCTGAAGAAATCTGCTTCCATCGGCTAAACATGTCAAACATATGTGGTGGAATAGAATGGGCTTCAAAATTTTAAGAGAAGAGGAGACCTTTGACCTAAATAGTGGGGTATTAACAAACATTTACTTTTACCTATAATAATTATTGTAAAGCACTATAATATAATATTATTATGAAAATCACTAGATTCATTTCGGTTTATAATAGAATTCTAATAACAGAATGTAATAAAGATAATTCTAAATTTGTTCTAAATTCAAAATTAATAATACAACCATTCAACCATAAATATAATCACAATAAGATTGATATTAATCGTATTGATATATATTATATTATTATGTTCACGATTGTTTACATAACATTTAGTCATATAACTTTTTATCAATATTATTACCAAAATATAGGATAATTTTAGCTGTTACTAAGTGAATTATTGTTGTAAGTTTGTTAATTGAAGTGAATTTCGTAAAGAATAAAGTGTTTGAAATTCGAACATAATTCGTTCCCCTATTTCCAAAACGTTTATTGCTAACACTAGAGTTTGTCATAACTATGAAACGAATGAAAGATCGTTTGATAAACTAAGGAGGAAAAGGTACTGAAGTGTTTTTGTCTACTTGTAAATAGAGATCGATTGAAACGCCACGGTAAGTTGGCTTAATTTTTCGTATTACACCGACCGACCTCTGTTCCGACCATGACTGCGGATGCAATATATTTAAAAGATAAACATAAGAATTGTCTGTTACATAAATTAGGTTACGTGGCAACTGTATCTTCGTATAATATATAACCAAATAAAATATCGTTTGCCGGATTTATCAATGTAACCTAAATTACCAGACACAATTCAATAGATAATGCTGCCGAATTGGAAACAATAAAACGGTTCAGGCGTAAAAAATTAATATTATCTTCAGGTCAGCGATCGACTAACGTCTGACCTATATCATAGATTGTTTAAATTGAGACATATTATAGCTATGTCTGGGTCGCTTATCTAGGTTTTATAGCTTATATAGGCTTTTTCCAGATTTTTTTGCCAAAATCATGTTGTTTTTTGTTTTTTTAATATCAACTTTTTGTAGACAGATTTAGCAATGTAAGTAAAAATCTATTCTGTTTTGTAATTTCGAGGTAAATAAATATAATTTCTAATCTCTTTCTAATAGGAATCTTTTTTGTCTTTGGCATTCTGAATATTCCATATTAATCACAATAATATATTGGTTCCTGTAATAAACAAGTTGCCAACTATATGTACGCGCAAATAAAACTCATACTAATTTAACATATGAAACCAATAATCTGTGACGAGAAACGGTCCATATCGAATCGTTCCTTGCAAGAAATATGTTGACTAGTTGAATTCTTATAAGAATTAAGTTTAACAAAAGAATTGTGAGTGAGATGTAGCGTTAGCTCCTTTGTCCACACCCAAGCACGTGTGTTACGACTACTGAGGAATTCCGTCTTTTGTACCTATTATTTGCATACCAACTGGTTCCGTCTATACGATATTAATCAAAGGTTTTATTAGTGAACATCAAAGAATAAACACAATGCTAAGATCTCTTATAAGGTACCCTCAATACCATTGTTACTTTTGTCAGAGGTTGATTTATGAGCGGCCACTGTTGTTAGACCACTCCGTATTGTGTTGTCAGTTTTTGTTTGGACCTCGCCGACATTGTGCTACCCCTTTGCCTCGTCCAGCTTCGATGCCTTTATTCACGTTGATCTCACTTTGATGCTTCTAAACTCGCGTTCAATGCTCTAAGCGACCGTGTGAGTCAGGTTTATACAAAGCAGATTTCGCATTATATTGAAACACTTAATTTTAGTATAAACTACAATGTCTTGCAAATGTATGAATATTGGCTGGCAGACTCGAATTTTGATAAATTAAATCCACTTCAATTGTATGTGTAGTTTTCTTTTTTAAATATGAACGATTTCTGAGTCATCATCATAATTCTACGCTCGGGTTGAATATTGTTCTCGTGAGATTTGAGGTTATCTTGCATTAATAAATCAACGTAAATCAAAATTTGAATTCGGCGGTGGAATTTTTTACCACGCCTCACAACCCTTTGTTATCGCAATCAAGTCCTTGACCGTTTCACATTGTCCGACACAAAGGAGCGGCTGCGATTGAGCCTCGCCTGTAATATTCATGCTTCGTTCCTCACATTCACAACACCGTACATCCACTCTCTTCCGAATCATTACGTTCCTTACCACCTTTGTCCGCTCCCCCCTTTATTACACTACACGACTTGTATACATCTTCTTTAATGGACAACACATTGTGAGCCCCAGACTCTTGATTGGCTCTTAATGTTTTTTCATAGTCTGTTTTGAAATTTGTAATATTTGCGTCATCAATACTAATGACTGCTACCGGCAGCACAATAGTCATTGTTGTGTAAGCTTATTTATTAGTTTTTTATTCGGAATCTACATCGTCATTATATTTAGTTGGTCCCCGTTCGTTCCGATGCTTTAACGACATTAAATCAATAATTGATGTCAAATAAATAGCGCGCAACTTCTTGAATAGTTGTTAATAAAATATATGCCTAATAAATATTACTTCGAGATGAGCGTTTGAATAGACGATCGGGTATTAATTAGTGTTTAAGCGAAATTGAATAGACTGAACGTCAAATTTGTTTGCTTATAATATTTAAGTGGATAAGATAATACAAGAACAATATTACAATTATTTACATGACTAACAGTATCTAATGACGCAGGGCAGACGTATGACGTGTACTTTTTGTTATTATCATAGTAATTGATTCGGACAATATTGAATACCAATGTTTTGTAAGTCATTTCAATTTCATTTCATGAAGAAATAAAATTATTCTCTTTAGGAACACAAGCTACGAAGCTATAAAAGTTTCATTATAATCTCAAAGATAGCAGAACAGTCGTGTGATTGAATACTACTCATGAAGTGCGCATGTCCGACTTCAAAACTAAAGATGATTTCACATAATGTACCTACAAAATAATACGATATGTACTTTATGATCGTTACAAATATTATTAGATGTGAGAAAATCTTGTTACAATTAATTTCGTGCAAAACCTCTAATGTATATTGCTAGGTATATTATGTCGCTACAGTTCTACCTACAAGCTTTAAAACAATAACGTAAGTCCTACAGTTTACCTGCCTGTGTCAGATTTTCACCTGTGACCTAAATGTTTCTTCGCGAAATTTTACTTCCCTACTGAGCAATCTTCGGTTAAGATTCTCATTTTTTAACCACTGGGCCACGTCGACTATACAAGTTATAACTGATCGTAGATATTTAATATAAATTAATTGTTTCGAACGATTCGATGTTTTGTAAGAGAGAAGGCGCCATTATAATCTAAATCTGTACACAATCCAGTCATAAAATATTGCTCCAACAATAAAACAGAAGTGGATCTCGCTTCAGTGGCGAAAGTGTCTATATTCTTAGAGGATGAAGTTTTTATTACGCCTACTGGTTAATTTCTAAGCCGATAAAATACGTTAGTTTCCATAAAGTTATCAAGAATCACAAGAGATTAAACTGGCGTTTTAATGCAGCATTTTCAAATCTGACGATACATAACATAATCAGCCTGTAAATTTCCCACTGCTGGGCTAAGGCCTCCCCTCCCGTTGAGGAGAAGGTATGGAGCATGTTCCACCACGCTGCTCCAATGCGGGTTGGTGGAATACACATGTGGCAGAATTTCGTTGAAATTAGACACATGTAGGTTTCCTCACGATGTTTTCCTTCACCGCCGAGTACGAGATGAATTATAAACACAAATTAAGCACATGAAAACTCAGTGGTGCCTGGGTTTGAACCCGAAATCATCGGTTAAGATGCACGCGTTCTAACCACTGGGCCATCTCGGCTCTAATCTTATAAATATATAAAATATAAAATCTGACGATATTATGATATTATTGATATATATGCATATGTTAAGTATAGCTAGAATTTTGTGTCAAACATACATACAAACTAACTTATCAATTGATTTAAAATTAACATTATTGTCATTTCGTGTAAACTTATCAAGAGAACGTAACGAGATAGCATTTTATTTTCCATTTTTATATACCGTTGATAGACCAATTGATGGTAAGTGGTCACCACTGCGTCATACATATTGACGCCGTTAAAAATGTCAACCACGCTTTACATCGCGTCATAGTTTACGCCAAGGAAATTAAAGTTGCAACCCTAGTTATGGTCAGATCCTCAAACACCGCGATATATATTTTTCATAGGACAGTCTTCAAGGTTACTGACGTTGCCGAAATTCGATCAGGACTTATCGCATGTAGCAATTTATATCTCTCATATAATATCATGTTACATATTCAAATAAAAAAATATATATATAAATATTAATTAATCACTAACTAGGTATTACGAAATCAGATGAATAATGTCTAAGATATAAACGCAACTTATAATTTTTTATGAATTATTGTTTTCATATTTCTATTTTTAGCCGACACTTTGTCTTGTTACTGCATGATTTATTCAGCCTGAAACAAGATTCTCATATTGTTTTTTTTTTTTTAAATTAAGCTCTTTGCGGTAATACTTTTATAAAAAGACAAAATTTTTGATGAAATTATTTATAAGAGATTTTATTATGAAATAACGATGACCCAAAAGGCAAATTCATATATAAATAAAATAATCAAAAAACAATTATTAATTTTAAAATTTATAAAAATTAAATATGATGTAAGAATATCGACTGGTATTTTAAAACATAATAACATTAAACAAATAGATCATCATATTATTCAGAAGCAATTATAATTAAAATTGAATTTATTAATAATTTAGCTTATAAAAATAATGTAAACCATGAATCAAAACGTACAAAAGTATTGTCTTAACAGATTAATATAAAATTTACAACAAACCAGAACAATAAAGCAAATTATAATGTAATATTAATTAGAAGTTAAATACCCGGTATGCAATAACAACATTTATTGTTCGAGAATTAATATTAAAATCTTGCGCTTAGCTCTCGTGAATGAGAGTTATAATATTCGCGTCTAAACCAAAATAAACTAAAAGCCGAACGGAAACGGCCGATATATTATTAGACACGACAATTCTATTATTTTTATTCGTAACACATCTTAGAGATTTGCCCATAAATCTGAGACATTCTCCGATATGGGTATGATTCCTAGAACACGCGAGTGCTTCACACCCAATTAGCTTAGAATTTCGTTCGTATTAATTTAATATTCGACTTTGAATCCAAACTTGTTTAAAATCTTTATTCTAAATTATCGTACCGGGATAGTTTTCTCGTAATTTGTCACAAAAAAATTTAGCTTGCATTTAGTTATTCAACTAAATTATCTGATTGCGTGTCCTATTTAATCTATTCATATTACAATATAGTACCTACTTATATAAATTAATTGCTGACATTAAATTATGATAATGGAAATGTTCGTGTTAAAATCATCGCCGGAATCCTTTCAAGCATTGTCTGTAATGTCATTTATTAGCTGAGTAACACGTGTTTTAGTTTACATCTCAGCAGTCAGCGGTAGACCGATGTCGCCATTATTGCCCGGGACATCTTTCTCTCGAGCCGCAACGCATTATTTATCAGAAACACCATTCTGTTCATTGTTTCATAATAAAACATTAATTTTGTCAACGGCCTCCATGGCTGAACGCGATACTCCAATATTAGAACTTCCGCTGACATTACAACAAGAAAACGTCGCCGTTCAATAAATCTAATTCTTTATCTCCGACCGCGACTACGCAGACAACCTAAGAATTTAAAGAGAAAATAAATTGACATTCGCAAATGACATCCTCACAAACTGCTGTTATTTGAACAAACACATGCAAATTCTTGTACAATCTTTAATAAAAACAAAAGACCCTTTGCGACGTCTCTTAACAAAAAATTAAAACCACGTGCAACTAAAATGGAAGCAAAAAGGTCAACAATATGCCTAATCCACAATCCATGTCACAGGCTAAAGGTTACGGAAGGTTGTACAAAAAATCGTCTCTAAACGAGACGTGTTCCTGTGAAATCGTCCATAATTCCCAGTACGTTCATTCGATTTAATGTTTTAACGACGACGATTTTGAGTCTAATTTAATTTGTTGATATGCACTTGATTTAAAAGCGGCATTGTTCGTACCTTAGGGAGTAGTGACAACAGATTTTCGTCTTTTTTTCATTTCACATATGGCATCGCAATCCTGGACGATATGTGACACATGTGTCGGTTTTAGGTTACTCCACAATAATGACTGCCTCTTCAAAGTTTCTCATATCTCGAGCGTCCATTATAATACATGTTTTTGGAATCTAATTTCTAAAACGGAGTCAATGTACTTTTCTTTGACTTTGATGTCCACCATTGGCGGTTTAAGTGGAATTGGATATGGCATTGATCTTTTCGTAATGTCACTATCAACAGGTGACGTTAAGCCGCTGTTTACATTCCACTTAATTGAACGTCAGGTAATTTACTAAAATAACTCGAATACGTCATTGGCTGAAGCATTATCGTTGTGCTTTTTACGGCCAAAGCGAAACCGATAAATCGTGCAGGCGCTGCAACTGAATAAGTAATTCTAAACCGAAAAGCTACTGTAACTTATCTGACCAATAAATTCAGTTCGGCCATAAATAGAACTATAAAAATTATTTTACGATACACGAGTGAGATACATTAAGACAATGTTACGCGCACATTTCACAATGGCCACATTATGGTTTAATTGATTCGGCCACAATGGGCTTTATGCGGCCAGCCGTTGCTACAAAGATATTATTGTCTATGGCTGGGCAGACGTCTGGTAACACTTGACCAGAGACAAAATGGCTTTGTGATGTTTGCCCGAAAGGCGCCATCCGTAATTCAATATGGAGTCTAATTAATGCGGTTTGATTTTGGAATACATTCAGCTTGTTAATTTTGAACTAAGCTCTGTTCTCGAATACGCATATCTTAAGGCTTAGTAAACGATAAGAGATTATATTGCAAATTGTTTTATTATTTATTATGTTAATTATTTAAAAAAGTAACTTTAAACTTTAATTAAACCTTCTAGGAAATAACATTAAAAAATTACTTACAAAATTCCTTTGTGATTTGAACAATAATTACCTGAAAAAATAAATATGAATTAGCGAAAGTAAAGTAAATTTGTGAAATTAGATAAAGATTTGATCCAAAAAAAGATCATCTGTCAATCGTAATGACGGGATTAAACATTTTGGCACTAACATTAAATTAGCCTACATGTCCGATTTGAAACTAAACAAAGATATTTGTGATTCCGCCTTAATTATAGACTCGGATGGTAAATAAGTGACAGTTAAAAGTAAACATGTTCCAGCAACGACGTCTGTTTGTTTGTAATTGGAAAAATGGCGGTCGGAACAAACACCGATTGACATATTGCTTTAGTATTTAGATTGATTTAGAATAGATTAATTATAACACGGATATCGTACTAAACAGTTGGTTAGATAAAGTCAGTATGTCATGATTTTTTAAATATACTTATATAATTTTAATTGAAATAATAATATTTAGTACTGCTTTGACTTTTAAATACGTTTTTTTTAAATTGAAATAACATATATGAAGTATGATTATTGATTCGGTTATCGACACCGTGTTGTGGCACTCCCGTCTCTTCCGTCTCGTGGCGTGGTGAGGCGAGCTGGTACTGCCTGGCACGGAGAAGCGCGGGATTTTTAACTGGAGAAAAAGATGGAGGACAAACTAGGAAGGATGGATATTTGCTGACTTTGCTGTTAAAGTTATAAGTAATATATACATCGAGTGGCTTTAATATAATGGAAGTTAAGGTAATGTTATTTGTTTTATTATAGATAGAAGAATATAAAGACATTAAGCAACTGATTATAAAATCTATGGATTTTGAGTTGAAAATATTTAAATGTGATATAAAATTTTAAGTGAGACTTGGGACATTTTTTTGGAGTATGGAAATAGAAATTATCAGTACACCAATTACTGTTGAATTATATGAATCCAGCATTCATATAAATAACGATTCTAATGACGGATCGCGTTAAAGTGATTTAGAATCGATTAAGCAAAGAGACGAAGATAAACAAAAAGAATAAAAGCAAATCCACACATTTTCTTCTGATCAATATTTCATAAAATCAGCGATGAAAGATCAAAACATGAGCTCCACGATGACTAAACTTAGATCATCAAAAATCTTTAGTGTGCGTTAATAAAACATCCATAAAAATATTTCGTTGTAACGATAACACATTGTTCTAATGCCGTGTTAGTCCTGCATCCTGTGAATATGAAATATATTTATAGTCATTTCGATGTAGAAACTCGTAAAACTCTTTATTATAAATATAAAGATAGTTACGATAGTTCATTTTATGAAAACGTTACAATAATAAAGTCGTTTGTTGTTGACTTCCTGAATCAGCTGACACGATGTATTAGGTTGTTTTTTTTTTTAGTTTTCCCTTTTTTACGCTTTTAACTTGCTAAAACTACTATTATATATATATATTCTACTTGGTGGTAGGTTTTTGTGCAAGCCCGTCTGGGTAGGTACCACCCACTCATCAGGTATTCTACCGCCAAACAGCAGTAACTAGTGTTGTTGTGTTCCGGTTTGAAGGGTTAGTGAGCCAGTGTAATTACTGCCACAAAGGACATAACAGCTTAGTTCCGAAGGTTAGTGGCTCACTGGCGATGTAAGGAATGGTTAATATTCTTAAAGCGCCATTGTCTATGGGCGGTGGTGACCACTTACCAACAGGTTGCCCATTTGCTCATCGCTTATCTATATCATAAAAAAAAGCGAATTTAGACAAAAGCTGATTTTGAGTTAAATTATTTTTTGATTCCATATTTAATTCTCATCAAGTCTTTGCCATTCTTTATTGACATTAATACGAGTACATATAAGTAATATATTTTTATTTATGAACTAGCTATTACCCACCCGCTTCGCTGGGCATTAAATGGCTGAAAAATAGGGGAAGGATGAATGAAATTAAAAAATAGTACCCTATAACCATCTACGGACGATGCCGCGACGATTGGGCAGCTTCATACCTATACAATCAGTATTTTTAAGTTATAGAAAAAAAAAAGTAATAGATATATATAAATAAATAAATATCGGATAACATCACATATATTACTCTGATCCCTATGTAACTAGCTAAAGCACTTGTGTTAAATTAAAATAAGACGTAACGACGGTACCACAAACAACCAGACCCAAGACAACATAGAAAACTAATAACTTTTTCTACATCGACTCGGCCGGGAATCGAACCCGGGACCTCGGAGTGGCGTACCCATGGAAACCGGTGTACACACTACTCGACCACGGAGGTCGTTAAATATATATATCATCGTATGTGTACTGTCTGTTAAACTGTCTGTTAAACTGTTTTAACTGTCTGTTAAAAAGGGAATAGATGTTTACTTAATCATAAAGAGGATTTCATGACTAGCATTCATGTATAATATTCTCAAAATATTTCTCAATTAGTTTTATAATTGATACCACATTTTAGAGCCTATCCCCAACCCCCTAATGAACCATACCACGTTACAGAAGTTATATATACTGTACGTCAAGTAAATACTGTAGTACATCCATTACTACAGTAGTTCATACTAAATATTTAGTTCTTCATTTCTATCTTCGATATACAATAAACAATTATCGGATGGTATTGTGAAATTATTTTCATAATTAAAATCAAATGATATTTATTTTAAGACAATATAATGATACCCGTATTTACTCAGTCGGACGGGCGTAGATTTTAGTTACAAAAAAGTCAAGCTTCGTACCGAACATCAAATTCGATTAAGGGTGAAAACCGTTAAAGAATAACAGACAGACAGAGTTACTTTCGTATTTATAATATTAGTATTGATGAGCAAGGCTTGAAAAAATATAGAACCTGTCGATATGTAACAATTGCATTTGAAATTAGAATATGGAAACATTCAATAATACAATTATTGAATAATGCCCATTTAGCAAAAGTAAAAACCTTTAACATCCGAAACGATTTACTCAAACATCAGTACGTCTTGCTTGAAGACAAGAAGATTAACAATAGAGAATTGTGGACGATAATAAAACGAAACATAATCGAATTATACACCTTTAGTTGAATGAAGGATCAGCCCACATACACTGCTGGGAAATAATATCCGATGTCGATTCGGGTTCGTTATGCCAATTTTTTGCGACTGTGATTTTACTATAACCTCACTTGATATATACAGAACCTGGTAGACGTTACGCCTTTTTTTTAGGCTGACTGGCGAATAGACCTGACTTTAAGTGGTGACTGGACATTGGTACTGTAATATATAAAACATTCCTTATATCACCAATACCTATCAATGCAAACCTAGGAAACTAAGATGTTACATTCCTTGTGCCTGTAGTGACACTGGCTCACTCGCTCTTCAAACCGGAACACAACTATAATAAGTACCTACCTATTACTGTTTTGCGGTAGAATATCTGATGAGTGCAAGCCCGTCTGGGTATCCAACCCAGACGGGCTTGCACAAAGCGCTATCACCAAGAAAACATACCTAAATGTACGTATATACCTATTGTCCTGTTGTGTTGCAGCATAAAATAATAGTATAATATTCATCTTCACGAAAAAATGTGTCAGTCAATGATAATCGGATAAATAGACTCAGTCTATTATTCTCATTCTAATCTTAAACTAATATTCATTTATAATTAGAATCTTTTTTCGTATAGCTACTTCCATTATGCGACATATTTCTATGCCAATTTAACAGATTTTCCCAGCGAAGTCATATCTAAAAGTTACCACTGATATCAATTAATTTTTAATGTTATGTTTCGGTTTCGAGTGAACTAGAGTAAGCCACGAGGGGCATCATGGATCCCATGGTTGGTGTAGTATTGACAGTGCTTAAGAGTGATTTATACTTCCTGTTGTCTCAGTATTATGGGCAACGACGACCACTTATCACAAGGTTACTAAATCAAAAGTAAGTCATACAAAAATATTATTTACTAGAAAAGGTATCAAAATAATGAACATTTTATGTTTTTAAACAAAAAGATCAGTATCGTTTTTTTTCAGTTTCACAGGCGCTTTAGGTTTGGTCGTCAGCTATTAGGTAGAAAAAGAAGCCTATGTTCTTTCTTGAAATTCAAAGAGAAAGCCTGACAGACAGACAGGGTGGCTTACTTTCGCATTTATAAAATTAATATAAATGAACACTTCTTCAATGAAATAGGTATAAAATAAGACAACGCCATCTCAAAGAGCATTAGAGTGAAAACAAGATCTTCCGTCTCTGTCTAACATCTAGTCGATAACCAAATCAAATAATTCAAACATCGATCTGCACCTGAATCTCGAACCCTTTTCTCACAGAGCACGGAGCACGTGTATTCATTGTATAGGTGTTATAATACGTTTCCTCTACTCGTATGTCGGTACAGGAAATTCTTTATTTTCACAATCCAGAGACAAGCTCTGAGGGCACGTTTGATGCAGGTTTCGTAAACGTTGAAATAATTACATAACTGGATTAATCACAAAGGATTTGTTAAATGAAATCCTGTTTAATGGTATTGGTGACGTTTCGAAGAGACAAATGCGTGTACGTATTAAAGTAAACTTGGACCAGTTGACAATAAGTAATTTGGCTGAAGCCGACTGTTCGCAGACAAAGATGCAAGTTAAAATCTTCTTTTTTGAACAATACATCATAGCTTAACTTATAAAGGGTTAGGGTGTCATTGGTTAAGTAATACTGTCTTCTCCCTTCGTATGGAAAATCAATGATGGCAGAAAAAGAGAGAACAGTTATGTATGTAGATTTTACGTTCATCTTTTTACAAGGATTTTACTTGTTAGAGCTTTGTGCAGGCACACCTAGGTAGGTACCACCCACTTACCAGACATCGTAAACAGTAATACTTCTTGTTGTTGTGTTCTGGTTGAAATGGTGACTGAGCCAGTGTAACTACACAAGAGACGTAACGTCTTAGTTCCCAAGGTTGGTTGCTACCATAAGAAATATTAACCATTCCTTACATCTCTATTGCGCTCGATACATATGTAAGGAATGATTAATATTTCTTATAGTGTGACAATGTTTGTGGATATTTAAACTACAGTTCATAATTTGTAATTTAAAATACATAAATACAAAAAAAAATGTTTACTTCTCCCCATTCAAAGTCACTTTCTAGATCTCTTTCTTTGTAACACAATAGCGCTTCCTTAACATTCACTTGGCTGGCCCTTCAATGATTGTCCTGTAATTGCACAATAAAACACGTGCTAAATCCAGGGGTTCAATGGCAAACAATAGAGGGGTTAAAAGAACCGAGTACACCTACGGGACCCTTTCTAGTTTAACGTCCTTGGAACAAGTCACCGGCGAACGCGTTCATTCTATAATACCTACCTACCTAATTAAACTATTTTATAGTCTTATAACATAATAATATTATTATAATTAAATATTATTTATTAATAGTTGTAAAAAAGTAATCTAATAAAATTCCTTATTGTCAATTTAAAGTTTATAAAATATTGAGAAAAAGGGTAAATATACGTATTTTATCAAACTATGAGCGACCTGTGCCTGCTTTCCACGCATGCCGTTTATTAATAAAGAAAATGATTTTTTCATATAAATATACATCATTTATACTGCACTCGGGACCAATGTAACTTTCTACCAGGGCTTTTTTTTTGAATTGAATCAATCGTTGCGGAGTTTACTCTACACAACAACAAAAAAAAAATTACCTCTTTATAATATTAACACATTAGCTTCGTAGTTTTTATGTATCGACAACAATATATACTATATTAATTAATTGTTAAATGTTCATACTTTTAGAAAGAATCAATTAGAAAAATGCAGTACAAATACTATTATTAGTATTATGGTTAACACTAAAATGGCGTAACTGCGCTATAACTTGCACCGTTACAATTTTTTTGTAGACGGTACTTACATTTCGTCTCGATCATTGAAAGAAACGGAACACCGTTGTCTCCGAGATCGACAAATAATAAAGGATTCGAATCGAAGGGCTGGCCATTGTTATTGCGCAATGGAGTTTATTTAGTATGAAAATGAGTGTAAACTTGTAAAAGGGGTGTGAAATCGAATTACGGGAGTACCGTGACAATAATTGGCCAATCAAGGCTCATTCTGAATAAATCTCGTTTGCATGTTGAAATGTTATTGAATAATATTTAAAAAAAATGTATATTCTACTGACTATACCTTCAAAGTATTTTATATTTATAATAAATAGTTTTAAATTATGTTTTAATCAAATTGTTAATTAACAATGGTAAATACATTTTTTTTACAAAGTTACACAGTGGGTATTTTACAGTAAAATTCTGGAAATAATACGATTATACCTACTATTCATAATCGTAAGGATATTATTTCTATTGCGTACACATGTTATTCACAATGGGACGAACAAAGAAGCGTCGTGTTCATACGTGTTGGGAATTATTTAAAAAAAAAAGTGCGAGGGCAAATCGACGGGGAGGCGACAACACAGCAAGATTGCGTGAATTACATTTTACAATGGTAACGCGTTACATGATCGACCTATTTAGTTTTGTCGTGTTGTGTCTTACTAATTTACTTTAGTCAATTTATTTTTATAAAGCTTATTTAGTGTAATTCAAAAAAATCCCCCTATTTTATATTCATTACATAGTCCGATAAAATTAATTCAAATATGTTTTAACTTCGATAATGTTATATTTTTTCCTGAGTATTGCCTACGTAATTCTCATTTGAGCATTATGAACCGTTTTTTTATTTAAAGTAAAAAAAAATAGTAATCATAGGATTTCTTAAATATATTTGGTATATTAGTAGGTTTGGTATCGGTGAACAAAAAAAGGTAAAGAATCCTGCTCATGTTCCATTGCGGCGCTACCTCTCTTTTTGACGAGTAAGGTTTTGGACCTTATTTCACTACACCACACGCTGCTCCAATAATACTATAGCTTAGGTTTTAACCAGGAATTCTCAGTAAAGATTCACACGTTCTGACTAGTGAGCTCAACTATCTAGTCTCAACATTTTTAATAGTGAGTAATAACAGACAGACCTGAAACATCTAATCTATTTCTAAATACTACACACGAAATCAAAGAGTCTTAAATTGGCAACTAATAAAATCCGTTCTGTACAAATTTTATAGCTATACATTTTAATAAATAAACTCGACAAAATCAAACGGAAATCGACTAAGTAGGTATGTATAAACACTTATTACATTTTAAGATGGTATCATCATAAACCTTCATTGATAATGAAATAATTTTCAATTTATTGACATTCTCAAATGACATTATTTTCAAAATAATATCGAATAACTTATTAAATAAATAAATTCATAATGATGAGTATGTCTTTATTTGAATGTTTTGCTTAATATAATTGTATAGTCGTTTTTATTTGATGGTTATAAAAATATTTGCAAGCAATAGATTAAAGTTAAAACTTATTTAAAAAAATCTAAAAGTATTCAGTTCTACTGTTCGATCGCTTGAAGTCTATATTAACCTCTGAATTCAGATCCGATATCAGATTAAAACTGTCGCAAACACGAACATTATTACAGATATATATTAAAAAAGCTCTTAAATACTTTATGGATGTTCCGTATGGCATAACTCCTTAAAACTCATAAGCGGTCGTCAACCTGAATGAAGCACACGTACCTACTTCATTAAACCATGAATCGTAAACTCTTTTAAAACGCCATAACCGACCACAATGTTTAATTTAATCGTCACAATCTTTAAGGCTACACCACATCCTATCGATTTTTTAAAAGTCCATAAATCGGTTATTAAAAGTTACCACATCTTTACGTGTTTACGTACCGTATCTTTGACGTTACCTATTTAGTAATATGTTTGGTTAAATAGTTACAATTTTTCTTTAATAACCATTGCATCCGGTCCGTACGTTAGGGTTTATATTTGATTGAATTTACGACTGTTTTCATTGCGGGTACTGTTTAATATAAATATGCTAGACAGTTTCCTGTTGGTTAATAAGAAAAATGGTTCTATAAAAACAATTGATATTAATATTAAATTTGTTTAATATAAATAATATGACATGAACACATTTTAATACCCTAAGAAAAAGTAACTAATTCTTCATTTTGTAGGAATTTAAAAGAAATATTGGATGAATAATTTTGCGTTAATACTTTTTGTTTCGACCGTTTAGAAACAAAACTACTTATTAACTAATGAGAACGTAGCATACATTATTAGGGACGAGATTGTGGAAAATTACCAAACTTCTTAACAATTTATAAGAACAATATAAATTTAAAGTTATTTACTTTATATTTTATTGAATAATATTGCTTTAGAGTAAATTAAAATGAAATTTATAAGGTTATTAATACTCAGAAATTTTCTTGGTATGACCACGGAACAACGGTAGCAGTAATAAAAGCATGGTTATGTTTCATTATTAATTAGTTGTTTGTGTTTTGAATTTAGAATATGAACTATTACTGTGATAATTAAATAAATATTATTTTTTTATTTCTCTTTTAACACTGCATTTTATCTATGCCAATTTTATTCCACATAAAACAGTGGGCATATCGTCAACAAAAAAAATGTAGTGTTTTAGTAGTGTATTTTTTTAAACTTATTTACAACATATTATGTGTATATATAAAAAGTTGTCACAGGCCGTTTTAATAAATCGAAAACACTTCCAATCTCATAACATATTTAATATGTTAATAAGTGATTTATTTTATAATCACAACTTTTAAGTGTCAATAATCCAAATGATTATTATGTAAATCTATAAACGATGCACCATACTAGCTATTTAAAGATATTTGTCAGAATAGACAAGTCGAAACGTAGTGTAATTTTAGTTATGGTGACATAAATAAAATTAGAAGTCATTAATATTTTGAATAATTGAAAGGGTTATCGGTTACTAGGTTTTATGAATAATTTGTCTTTTAAAAATGTTTTAGATAGAAGTTTATTCCAAAAGGTTTTTACATATTTTTTAAATATTAGGATAATTAAGAAAAATATTTTTGGGTTTTTCTTACATTTTACTCCGTGTGATGTGTCTACTAGTGTTATAATCTAGTAGAAGTCTGATTGATAAGAGTGTTCTTGTAATACCATTTAAAAAGTCAAGCTTAACACTGCATCTACATATATCAATTTATGTCCACAGATATATGTTCTATAATTTGAATTATATTTCGTAGGAACAAAAGTAAATAAATACATCTTCGCGGAGTTGAATACAAAGATAATTATATCTCGGTTAAGTATTTTGGACTGATAGGTGAGTTAGCTAGTGTAATTACAGACTAACAATAACAGTTTCTATAAAGAGCTACCTTACCTTGACTCATAATCGTTTAAAGTTACAGCCAGAAAATGTCCCTGAGTAGTCTCGTTTCCTCCTGGTAAGGTAATATGTTTGGAACATATTCCATCATACTCCTTTAATTCGGTTTGATTGCTATCCAATGAGTAAGCATAGTAAGTAGTCACCTCAAATATTAACATTGTGAAATTTTTTATAATATATTTATTTATAAAAAGGCTTAAAACAAGTTGAAAACTAACAATTAAATAATATAAATGCTTCAATAATGTCAAAACAGATCCTATCGGAAACGATAAGCAATTTAACGATGTATTTCGTAAGTTTTTATTGCGAAATATTCATACTAAAAACGCACAATGGTGCGAGCAACGCACGGTAAAAATATGCCACCAAATATATCCTTTTACTTTAATTTAAAGCGGCTTAATTTAAAATTTTAAACGCTGTAATTTCAACGTCAACTCGATTCAATACCGTAATATGCATTATTCTTAAAGCCAAAACGCCGCGGGTCGCCATTAACAATTGTCGCCAATAAAATTAAACTTGTTATAAGGAAAATACAGTGTTGGAGGTAAATTGGCTTTTCAAAGAAATTTCAAGTCCCATTTGTGAGACAATCTTATTCATTATTCTCAGGAACAGCTGTGGACTTGCTAATAAGATCATAACCTATATTTCTTTAGCACTAAAATATCTGTATGAATTGTGTTGAAAGACACTTTGACTGTTCTTTTAATGTGTACCGTAACAAACTTACCAATAGGTAGGTTAACGAATGTTCTAAAAATTGATTCAAGACTGATTCATTCCAGTTATAAGCGGTTCTTATATTTTTTTCGAAACAAAAAATAATAAAACAATTTTTTGCATATTATTTTGCTAACATTTAAAATAGCGCAAATAATTTCTAAACTTAATAAAATAACAATAATATATATCTATTAATAACCGATTATTATTACGAATTAAAACCGTTAAGTAAAACCTTTTTTTAAGCTTTAAATTTAAAACCGTAACGAAAAGCACAGATTAGTAATTTATTACATTCTTATTTCGGTTTTAATACGACAGGTGATTATTAACGAGTAGCTATTTAGAAGTATCATTTTGATGTAACGCAATGTAACTTACTAATAATACCTATTTAACAGGCTTTAAGAATTAAGTTTAAGTACATTTAAGTATAATAACCTAAGACATCATGTGAAACTAATCTATTAGAAAATTTATTACAAAAATAATTACTTAAGCGTTATTGAGTTTTGATAGAAATATTGTTTTAGAAAATATAAAATATTGTACTAGTAGGTACTTCATTTTGATCAAGTAAGTATTTTAATTTGATAAAGTCAACTAGTAAAAATTTTCAATGATTCTTTAGTTCACCTGTTTATATTTTCTTGATGTAACCATTTTTAAACTGACAGTTTTATTTGAAATTTTAAAACTCTTCCTGAATAGTTTTTTATTTATTTAATTATAAGCTAACATAAAACACTTTTTAATTTTAAAAGATTTAATTACTTACCACATTAGGTATAATATTTTAAATTATAATTTATAAAAATCATTAGGATTAATGATATTTTGTCGAGGATGTACGAGAATAGCATCACTGTGTTAGCTTGCGATCTTTTATTTAAATTAAAATAAAGTTATTAGTTATGAACGATTTTTTATGTTAAATTTAAAGAAATGAATACGATTTTTGTTTCGAAAACTTAAAGTCATTGTTAATTATTTGAAAATAGAACGTTATGAAAATATAATTTGGTAATTTAAAAAATAAATAATCTACAGCACAATCATTACATTACATTTCAAAATACGATGTATTATAATATCTATAAATGATTTTATTTAAATTTAAGAAATATGCTTAGACGTGAAATATAAAATGATTATTTACCTTCATTTGCGTTACCATTGTTCCTCTCGCCTGTTGAGACATCAGAGAAAACATCGACCAAAACCGAAATAGACAAAACAAAATTAACAATAAACTAAAATTAAACACGTGAAATCGTCCTATCACAACGATTCTTTGGCATTATTACCTCACAATCCAGTCTTTACAGTCACAGAAACGTACTCACTCACAGAAAAAAATAAAACGAAAAGTATTGTCCAACACAAAACGGTGATAGTTCGTGATGATCGCGATCGTATTCGATATCGGAACGCGAGACACGTCCACTGATCGCGCGCGTTCGACACACAATGCTGCCAGATCGAAGCGCGTCGACAATACGCGCGCGCTACAATGACCGCCGCCCCGCGCCGCGCGACAAGGACGCACCGACCTAATGTCACTGCCCTACGAACAATGCCGTCCTTCCAGCACCTCACACTGGAAATAAGAAACGAACCTCATCTTCTGATGCTGCCGTGCCAATCCGTAGGACATGAGGACATCCTAGGATCGAACGGATGCCCATCTTCTATTTAGAACTGCGTTTAAAATCAATTGTCTATGCGGAATAACAGCGCGGTATCTATACAAAAGCGTGAGGCCGTCCTTCTCTAGCGGACGATATTGTGTGCGTATCGAGACGTTCTCTCTCGCTCGCCGGGCGTGCGGGTCGGCTAGGCGACGCTCCGTCCCGCTCTAGGCCCCGCCCCGTGAGCGTCTTTGAGTGTGCCGCGCGGTGCAGTGTGCGTGGCGCGGTGAACAGCCGAGCATTGTGGAAACGATTCGCACACCACAATGCGGCCCAGGTGGGAGTGCGCCCGATCTACGAGGGCGTTTAAAAAGTCGATACAATCGCTCTTACATTTGTATTTGTGAAGAAAATTTTCTTTATTTCGACAGTAGTTGTGAAACTGGGCGTGTTGGCATTGTGTCCGCGAGGCGTGGCCAGAGGAAAACGTTCTATTGTGCGGTCGGCGCGATTGTAGGATTGGCGCGATCTATTGTTGTTGCGACAACGGACTTTCCCATCGGAGCCGCTCCGCCGATGAAATACGATGCCACTGACGAATATTTTTAGCCACGGTCGCTTCCATACAATACATTTGCATATCATTCATAAAAAGTCGCGCATTATCCTCGGCTCTTTTAATGGAACCTGCGGATACACGTACGAACTGGTTTCAGATATTTTGACATGATACAGATCGCGGACAATCAAGTTATAATTTCAAATAATAATACATACATACATACATTCTCACAGTACCATCTTATTATAGGTACATTCAGGTTATACCGTATTGTCCGTGTGAATCCGAAACATCTAACACTTAGGTATGTGATCTGAAAAACATCTCTAATTAACACCGCGACCGGGCGGTAACCTCAAAATGTCAAATGGTTGTTAGTGACCAAAATAGAATTAATACGGTTTCAGCTCAGCTGACATTAGGTACTTCCCTCTAAATAATGCGTTTAAACAATTGATATTATATAATTTTAACGAGAATATCGAAATAATACACACCTTTATCCATTTAATAGCCATAGCTATTACAAAAGATCAGTTAAGATATAAAATAGATATGTAATTAATGGAACCTCTGAAATTGATAGCTCTTCAAACTTCATTTAACGAAACGCTTCCAAACAAATATCTGTAAATATCAGCAAATATCTGTAGATACCTGTGTTATTAAGAGTAGTAAACAGAGGTATCTCTATAGAGTAGGTAGGTATATCGTGTTCTTATATGGTTCTTTTTACAAGTTTTCATGTTTCTCTAAGCGGACAATGTGACCCATATAGGGCGTAGCGCAGGCGTGGAGGAATGTATGTCTCGGGGTATCTCCCATCCCCAACGGGGGGTTATTATCTAAAAGGGGTGTGAGGCGCCCCCCGGCTTTATTATACTGGTTCCAGCGAATTGCTTTTTGTTTGTGCACTGAATAGCGTATTTAGTAATGAAACTTTTTGATTTCGATCTGCCTCTGTCTGCTATACGTTCGTTTTAAACTGTGTTTATACGACCTTCTTAATTTCGTATCATAATATTAAGTTCATACAGCGGCATTAGATACTTATCTTATAAAATTTCTTGTTTGGTAATAATATGTTCTATAATGATGGTAAATTCTTAATTAATTCTACACGCTTAACATGTTAATGGTCTAAATTTAAATCGTATGAAACTGCAACATTAGCTACTTATATCCAATATTATATACTAAAACCTCTGTAAAACGCTGCATCTTTCGATATAAGTTCTATGTTTGTCGGTTCAGTAGTCTTTTCAGTAAGGCATTACAACAAAACGTCTCATAACTAAATGGTGTTTAGCATAGACGATAAAATATCAACGTAATTGTTAGGTAAAGTCAAAATCAGTAATGCGTTATTCATTACAATAATTTTTACATCGAAGGATATAACACGACAAAATTGCGTATCATTAACGTTCGTTTTGATTTTACTATACAGGACAGCGTCGAGAGTTCTTGTTTTACAACATATTTGCAGGTCGCCCTTATACTCTTTGTCCTAGTCGAGATTATCGGACCCAGGGCTATTACTTGATTGGTTTTTGACGTTGTTTGTAATAAGTCAGAACTTCCCGAGATAACATTAAGATGTTTACTCTCCTTTGATACCGTGTTGACGTTTCGAGAAGTTTATTGATATAATTATGAAGGTGTTTGGGTGTGTATTGAAGCGATAATTCATACCGTTAACTAATTGAATTCGACCGAGATGAAAAACTTGACAGATTATAACATAACATAACATAACATAATCAGCCTGTAAATTTCCCACTGCTGGGCTAAGGCCTCCTCTCCCGTTGTGGAGAAGGTATGGAGCATATTCCACCTCGCTGCTCCAATGCGGGTTGGTGGAATACACATGTGGCAGAATTTCGTTGAAATTAGACACATGCAGGTTTCCTCACGATGTTTTCCTTCAACGCCGAGCACGAGATGAATTATAAACACAAATTAAGCACATGAAAATTCAGTGGTGCCTGCCTGGGTTTGAACCCGAAATCATCGGTTAAGATGCACGCGTTCTAACCACTGGGCCATCTCGGCTCAATCTTCACAGATCTTGACAGATTGAAACATTCTAAATTTAAAATCAATTGTTTGTTTTTTATTACATAACAACTTAAGTAGAGGGATACCTATACTGTATATTGACTTACCTGTAAGATCTAAGACCTATTCCAGAATAAAGAATCGCTACAGCATGGTGTAACGTAAGAATTACATGTAAAAAGCTTATGATCTTCCTTGAGGTTCAAGCTTGCTCTATACTAAATTTTATCAAATTGGGTTCAGTGGTTTAGCGTTGATAAACAGACAGAGTTACTTTCCCATTTATAATATTAGTATAGATTGGACTCACAGATCTAAATTTAATGATGATAAGTTTTACGAAAATACGGTAGATGTTTCAAACTCTATTAAGGATTCCATTTCCATAATAATATATTTAACCCTCACACCCCAACGTTCATGGTGTCTCATAAACTTTGAAAACGTGGTCGAACGTACCTGTTTGTAAACTGTTATTATGAATACTGAGATAAATAAGATATAAATCTTTGATGATGCGTAAAGGCGATACTTTTTAAGTTGACTTTCAATAAGTCATATAAAATAATAGGTATATCTATACCTACCGATACAATAAATAAGATCTACTATTACCGAATTTTCATGTGCTTAATTTGTATTTATAATTCATCTCGTGCTCGACCTGCATGTGTCAAATTTCAACGAAATCCTGCCACATGCGTATCCACCAACCCGCATTGGATCAGCGTGGGGGAATAAGCTCCATACCTTCTCCTCAAAGAGAGAGGAGGTCTTAGCCCAGCAGTCGGAAATTTCCACTATTGTTGTATTATCTTGTACACTATTCCTGGCCGTAGATTGAAAACCAGGACCAATAAGGTTTAATATCAATTTTGGTTATAATATAGGTATTCGCAGAAGTGTTATGTTGGGAACGGTTATTTCCGGTGACGTGTAAACACGTGGAGTGTACGCTCATGAATTTTTTATACCATTCGCAGTAAGATATCTCCTAATCAATTGGCATTCATAGGCTGACTGGCAAATGTGCCAGTTGTTCGTAAGTGGTCACAACTGCCCATACTTGTTAATTTTCAATTGTACACTTGGGCCTGTAGTTACACCGGCTCACTCATTCTTCAAACCGGAACACAACAATAAGTACAATTTTTAGTTTTTATATTTGCCTACTCATAGCACCATAAAAAAATGTTTATTTTTTCCAAATATTTAAACAACCGTAGAGACATACATTAAATTTAAAGAAAATTTAACCCATTCTAATAGACTGATGTCATTTATTACATCGAACGCAAGAAAGAAGATTTTTTTAACTTATAAAAAGTATTTTTTAAAAGCAATACTAACAAGATAAAGGCCGTCCCGGGACTTAAATATCATAATTCCATTCCCGCATCGCATTTATATCCTGGTAAAAATATACGCAACGCAAATGGTCCATATCTCGTTAACTTCATTAATCTTTCTCTCCCGATATTGCCCGGACCTAAATGACCGTTTTACTTAGTTTTTTAATGACGCTTTTAAGTAAAAATAAGTGAAGTTAGTTTTTTTGATGACGCTTTTACGGGGAAATAACTAAATCGTCCCCATTTACGGCACTTAAGGTAATGTTTACATTTTTTAATGATTTCATCCTGTGTCCCCTAATGTGTCCCGGCCTTTATGGTGATAACTTTACTTGGATTTATACGGACTTGCCTGTAAACGGATTTCTCTCTTTCTGTCATAATTGATTTGACGTTTGTAAGAAGAAGACAGCACTGTTTAACTAATCGATTCTTAAACAATTTACTCCGTTAGTAAGTTCTTATACCGAATTGCATTCGTATTTTAAAATAATATGTATTTTTAAATAACGAATAGGTCTTCGAAATGTTTTACTATCGATACGCAAAATGCTACGCACACTAATGTGCGTTCTATGTGTTGTTTTCATTGTGGAATTACACATTCCATATTTGAATTTAAATCGATCAATTTAATTTCTTTGATTATATTATAGTTAAATACACTAGATGACTTTATGTTGTAGTTATACTTTATTAGTTTTTGTTAAATGAGGCCGTAAATAAATATGTTGTGTTTTTTAATTACTTTGCCTTGTTAGGCTGCATGTAATAGGTAGTGCACAGTTGTGATTAAAACAATAATTAATACGGCTACGATCGACTGTTACGGACACAATTAAAAACCCGTCATTGTCTGAATCATTCCATTTTACGCAGATAAGCTAGTACAGAGGTTTGCTGGGCGGTGTCTGGTGGCTGACAATAGGGTATTGTGTAGAGGGCGTGGTCCATTGTACCCCTCGACCAATCAGAGCGCTGTATTCAACAATAGCGCACCGAATTGGAATGCTGCGTCAACTCTATTGTCGGATTGGTGTGGTTACTGATTTCAAATTTAGAATTGTTTGGATTTTAATGGAATGTTTGGCGATATTTTAGTGTTTTCTCTAAAATTTAGTGTATTGTAATTTACTTATTTTTGTGTGTGCGTTATAAACTTTAATAGAATAAAAATACAATTTGTAATGGATTCAATAACACTACATAGATATATTATGAATAAAGTTTTTTTATTTAACAATTAGGTAAATATGAAGTTGTTATTTTTGACAGTATTTTAAAGTGTTACATATACGGTATACCTATATATAGATACCTATACCTATACAGGATTACTTATGGAATATAGCGTATCCGTGGCGAGTTCTATATTGTTTTTTACTATATAAATAGGTACCTGCTTTTATTAATGACAACTAACGCATGGATCTTAGTGGAATGTCGCGGGTTCAAATTGGGGCAAACATTTTAAACGTTTACAAGTGTTAGTTAATTTATTGAAGTTTCTTCCCTGAAGAAAAACAACAGAAAGAGAGTAGATACCTAAATAATTATTTGAGTTTGGTTTACCTACCTACTACCTAGATACAAAACCTATCTAGGAATACATATTTATTAATTTTTATTTAGTAGTCTCGAATATTGAAGAGTTTAAGAAGATAATTTTTTTGGTTGGATTCGACCCATTTTATCTGGATGTGTCTGACCCACTTCGTCAAACAAAACTACCTACCTACCTTCTTTGGTATATTTATCAATAGGCACCTAGATTATATTAGCAAGTAACTCAGTAACTTAGTAGTTTATTGTAAGTTATCGTCAAGCTATTTATATTCAATATAAAATAACTAGTAAAATGAACTTAAACGATACGGCCAGTGTTCAATGCTCTCGGTACAGTCGTGAATAAAAATAACTACCTACCCACCTACAATTCAACTCATTGCGCTGTAGGCTACGTATCTAACTACCTAGGTACAAATAATTAATATGAAACCTACCTATACCTAAGAAGACAAAGAAACATTAAATTAAACCATTCAGAAGAATTACATCCCTAGTGGCTAGGTAAATTTACCTAGGTAGGTAGATAGATACAGTAAAATACCTATTATAAATAGGTAGGTAAAAGTAATTATATGTTTATTGATAGCTTACCGCCACGTGGTCATCGATAAGTGTGCTACGTTCAGGCACGATTATTGTCTTATAATAATTAACCATTATCTATCTATTCTATTAGGTATATACCTCTCAACGTGTGCATTATGCATGTAGGGAATAACACTAATTGACATAAGAAATAAATAAAAAAACTAGGTCATTGAACTTCGCAATATCGTTTCGGTACCAAATTAAAATAGCCCGAAAATAAAAATGACTACAACATTTAATTTATAGGAACGATCTTTAAAAAATCACCAAAATAACATGTTTTCTAAACATTTTTTTTTTTATCTAAAGATATCCTACCCTTAACTAAGACTTCAAGTAGGTATAGATACTAATCTTGTTGATGCAAATGACGTTTTTAAATAACATTGAAATATTAAAGCACTTCAGTATCGAAGTATACAGCGCTCATTACAGCGCATCTGAGACCGGATGTTGGGAACAGGTGTCGCTTACATGAAAACCGATACGAAAGCGAACCTTAACGCAACGTAATAAAGGCCACATATTTCACGAAGCTCCGCATTTCGTCACACAAATATAGCTCTTATGAAT
Organism: Vanessa tameamea; assembly: GCF_037043105.1. Classification (NCBI taxonomy): domain Eukaryota; kingdom Metazoa; phylum Arthropoda; class Insecta; order Lepidoptera; family Nymphalidae; genus Vanessa; species Vanessa tameamea. Next base: position 7,832,789 of record NC_087330.1, on the reverse strand, counting down.
GAGCAGTAAGGTATATTACAAGTGAAGTAATCAGCGATGTCTGATTTAAAGTGATGTTCAAATAGATGTACCTACTTTGTTTCCGCAATTGACGGTGTTATCTTTTTAATTATGTCAAATTATTGGTTCCAGATATAAACAAAGTACCTACCTAGATAGATATAAAATTTCTTTTTAAATAATAAAAAAAAAAACAAACAACGCGTATGAATTTAAAAAATAAGTAAATGACAAAGCTTGAATGTATTGAAATAAAAAAAAGCCATCCAGTGTTACTGATGATGATAATATATTCTAACAGTTATTCTTCATCAAAATCTGTTCAGGCATTTAAGTTATGGTCCAATATATCAACGGAGGCGATGATGGTAACAACCACTTCGAAATAAAACACTCCTTATTTGGGCAGTCGTGTAAAATCATACGTCACATCATATGTCAATTAACTTGTGTGCCATATTATATTGGAAACCAATAAGTCATTCGCGTGTTATTGTGTAACAAACATACAATCACACAGTATTTTATAGTAAAGTAATAGCTAGTCAATCCACTGCTGGGCGAAGTCCTCCTGTCATTTCGGAAGAAAAGAAGTTTACTCCACCAGGCTATTCTAATATCGTCAGATTACGTAACAAGAAAGTCTGAAGTCAGATGAGCTAAAGGGACTACTAACTGTAAGGAGGTCCTCTCTCTCCCTAAATTTTATGATAAGATATTCGTACTAATTAGCTCTTCATATAAATTATCATCAAGACAATGATATCTAGTATCTACCCATTGATAGGTGACCCATAGTATAATTCTTTTTATATAGGTATGTATGTAGGTAGGTATACATTTATAACATATATATTGTGACGTGTTCCTCTTGAAAATGCACACAGAGACAACTAAAATAAAGACCATTCCTAATAGCTACCCCCCACATCGCGTTTCAACTACACAACTATTTATTACGTTGCTTTATATTTGCTACGTTTCAAACAAACGGGCACACATTCGTAACTTAAACCTCCCACGGATATAAAACCGAACCCCCTCCACTAGCGTATAATGCACTATCAGGGGTCTTTCATAAATGGACAATGTGTAACAGTTTACCGTAACACAAGATTTTATTTGCCATCAATAACGACCTTATCACATCGTTATAAGGTTGTATTTCGTTTAGTTTAATTGTAAGTGAAGTTTGTTTGAAGTTGGTGATGTAGATATGTGTGCAGCCACCCTGTTACGACGACGCCCACCACCCAAACCCCCAGCGTCTTGGAAATGCTTAGTTTCGCTTCTATAGACATTTTGTTTGTCCCTTATTCTTGGTTTGAGGCTTGGGTTCGGAGATAGCTGTCTTTATAACGTCGTGGGACGTTCCACAAAGGATCTTTTGATGTTCTTTAATACGAAGGTTTGTAAAGATACGTAAATTATTAAGAAATTAGGTATTGCTAATGAAAAACAAAATTGTTGTCGCTTCAATTGTAAAATGATATTTTATGTGAATTCTGAGTGAATGCGCAGTGGATGGTATGGAATAATTTATGATAAGAATATCGCTGGTTCAAAACCGATCAACGAGAGCAACACTTGAATTTTCGTTTGTTTAATTAGTTTTTGTAATTATTTGTTTTCAATGGAGAAAAACTTTGTTAGGAAAATATTTTAAGGTATTAACATTTTCACCAATCAGCAACAACCTCGAACAGCCATTTGAAATAACTTTCAAATCATAGCCTCAAGCGAGATGTTTACATGTTATAATTTTCATTATTTAATTTTGCAATAAAAACAAAAAAAAACACACATCATAGTAGTTAGTTAGTATGGGGAAGTAGGTATACGTATAAATCTCGGTAGAATCTGTTAAGAATCTAACCAGATACATTCAAAACCATAAATAGACTTGCAAAGAATATAAATATGGAGATTTAATGTTTGCAATTTAAACCATTTGTTGAAACGCCATACGCCATATTAAACCTTGCTTCTTATTGCTATCATATAAAAATTAAGTTTCAGTTTAAAACAATTAATTATAACAAACTCACACACGCGTACACATTCAAACATACACAGAAATAATTATATCAAATAGAACCGATTCGATTTTTAAAATTCTTTACGTCATCTACTACCACATAGATAGGTACGTACGTACATATACAATAGAACATAATCTATTTTTAAAAACTCTTTAATTTATATAAATTATAAAATACCAACTACTAAATCACACACACATACCTACGTATGAAGTATAAACAATCTATGTATAGATTAGATTTTTCCACTCACACTTGGAGAAAATAAAAGGACAGAAATAACAGCACATAGAGACAGGGGGAGACAAGGAACCAAAAAGTAAAAAGTTGAGGGATGAGCAGTCCGCCTTTGTGTTTACACCCCCGGACAGTGTGCAAAAACATTTTACATACATTTTTAAATAATCACACAAGCAAATGTTATCTAATCTTGTAGGTATACAGGCTGATGTGAAATTAATGCGGGAACTTTGTAAAGATATTTTCGTGGTCGTTGCTGTGTCTAATTTGGTTTTAAATAACCGTTAAAATAAAAAGCAAAAACAAAATTATCTTATACTAATTAAATCGCGAGCATATATTCTGTATACAATAGTTAGACATTTTTTTACTATAGCTATTTTAAGGCAATCCATAAAGATATTCCAGTTTGATAGATATTCATTTGAAGAGAGAGAACCGACCGACGGATTCCATTTTCAAAAATGAAAAATCACAGTGTACATCCCACTGCTGGACAATCAATAATCAAACTGATCTTTAAACTTAAATCTAATTCTTTTTTAATAATTAAATAATATTCTCCCGTTTTATAAAAATCATAGATCAGATTTGTACCAAAATGACTATAAATCTATTAGTGAACTAAACGTTTTTAAGAAACGCCTAAAAAACTGAGATTTATATAACAATTAAATTGTTTTATCGCGCGCTTTTATAAATTGGCCTTTCATATAATATATCAAACGTTAAACAGACTTAGAGCTATTAAGAAACAATTTTCGTAATGGCGTAGGATTAACTTTTAAATAGATATTTATTGTACAAAATACCACAAGTTTTTGTCATTGTAAAAAATGATTTTTGTAAATTATTATAGAAATGTAATTATGATTATGACCTGGTCGAATACGGTCACGTGGGTCAAGGGAGCCAACTGTGTAGAGCATACGTTACAGAAAAATTTATAACAAAATGAGATATGACCTTTTTTATTTTATTTAGGAAGTCTTAGGAACTAAGATGTAATGTCAAAGTCAAAAATCTTTATTCAATATAGAAGTGTTTACACTTGCTTATTGATAGTCAAAAATCTACCACCGGTTCGGAATTTAATACCTCGGACCTGAGAAGAACCGGCGAAAGAAACTCAGCGGGATATTTTTTTTTGTCATTTACCCTTCAAACCGGAGCATACGTAGATTTGGCTTTAGGATGTGCTGAGTGAGTGGTACCTACTACCGTCTGTACTAGGTACATATTCTTGCACCACCAAGTAAAAGAAATGAGGTTATACCTAAGTGTTATTACCGTAAGTTATTAATAAGTCGTTATAATGTATCAACGTGTGTGTTCATAATCAAACCTTCTCTCTGCAAAAGGCATATTTGACAACTTTCTTGTTGAATACATTTTCACAGAACATTTAAGTTGTCAACAGTATAACACTGTGTTGCTATCCGTGTTTTCGAATAAGAAATAATTCCGCTATTGAAATACAAAACTAGGTTTAATTCTATACATTTAAAATTAACTTAATATAATATAAAGAATAAAAAAAACGTTAAATTGAATAATTTATTTTGCTATCTCTACTCCTGGTTTGCAAAGCTCGGGGAGGCGAAATTAAGAGACACTTTGTGTTGGTTCATAAAGGAATGTACGGCTACTGAATATATTTAAAAGTATTTTTAAGGATATTCTACATTTTCAGTTAGTTATCCCGCCTTCACAATTATAAAGATAAATTAATACTGAACACGGAAATCCTAAATGTCACTTAAGTTGCCAGTTGATTAGGTGATCGGATTTTGTTTTTAAATTTGTTCTTTAACGTGACAGTTACCAGAAAAAAAAAGTTTGCAAATTAAACGTCTATCCATAGTCGATTTTTATATAGGTATAAGTACTCGGGATTTGAACTCGAAACCTCGTGATTTTGTATAACGGAGACGATAGACAGTTTTATATTTTATAGAATAGCTGTGTCCGAATGTGCCGAAGCTATGCGCAATATAAACAGACAGACAGACCGTGTAATACATACATATGCATTTAGTAAAAAGCGGTTATTTTAATATTAGAAGCAGACACTCAAATATTATTATATAAGATATTCACCAGAGAATCTAAAAAAAAATCCTTTTAATAATAATAGTTTCAATGACGTTTATTGTATTTATAATCGTAGACAAATTGTAAATTTTATCTTGTATTAATGTTTGCATTTAATATATTCAACGAGATCGAATGATTTGTCGCAAACACCTTAGCCGTACTTATGAATGAAACAGCCGTTCAGGGCTATTTCAGCGCGTGCGCAGGTCAGAAATAACACGCATAAGGGCATGCCACGATATCTGTAAATATAACTTCTACGTATGTATGTTATATCTGTTATATCAATGTGTTTCATTGAATGTTTTGTAATTAGTTACTTTACGTGTTACAGCATATATGAAGCTATTTTTAAGTTGATGGCCCAATGGTTAGAACGTGTGAATCTTAACGGAAGAGAGTGGGTTCAAACCCGGTCTAGTAAACTTTTACGTGCTTAATTTATGTTTATAAATGCATGAATAATCAAGAAAATCTTCCACATCTGTATCCACCGATCGGCATTAAATAAATAAAAACTCATATGCGTCAAATATCAAATCCAACTTTTATTATTTTGCTCGGTTAAGCACTTGAATATTATATTTATTTCACCGGATAACGTGCGTATAATGTAACTCACTAATGAACGTTGTAAGTCGATTGTAATTTGTGCAGTTATACAATGATATCTTTTTTTTTTATAAACATTGGACAACATCACATACATTACTCTGATCCCAATATTAGTAGCTAAAGCACTTGTGTTATGGAAAATCAGAAGTAACGACGGTACCAGAAACACCCAGACCCAAAATAACATCAAAACTAATCAACTTTTTCTCAACTCGGCCGGGAATCGAGCCCGGGACCTCGGAGTGGCGTACCCATGAAAACAGGTGTACACACTAGTCAACAACGGAGGTCGTCGAATATCTATTGTCGAATGTCAAATTTTGAACGTGGAATTATTAATCCAGTACGTGACGTCACGATATATACCTAGTATCACTATAAATGTTTGAACACAGATAAACTTATCGTCGGAAATCAAAAACGGAAAATTTTACATGATTAACGAAGAACTTAATATCATTCATAATACCAGAAGTTAACCGTATAATAATAAATTAATAAATAAAAGATAACTAGAGAATTCCCAGTTAATAAATATAGATTCTAAATACATAAGCCATTAGTATAATATTCGGTCGTTACGTGCCCCTACAACCAGGTTAATTGGCTATAAATTATAATAATTCGTATATTTGCAACCCACCGCTGACTTAATGTGAATTGATCGAGGGACTTTATAAAATGTCGTGTATTTTGAGGTTTTTGTGTGAAAAGTTTTAAATAAAAATAATTAAATAAACATTTGAAAGGCTATAAAGGCACAATACATCAATCTTAAACAAAGATCCCACAGATTCAAACTGTGCCAAGTGTCACTGTGTTTTGATTCGTATATATGTGTTTGTAACTTAGGTATAGTTTTAATTGGTGATAGGGTTTGGATACCCATCTGGGTAGATATTCCAGGTATTCTAACGCCATTGGTAAGGAATGGTTAATATTATCTACAGCGTCAATATATATGAGCGGTGGTAAGTGGTGACCACTTACTACCGCTCATATAGATGACCTCTGATTAGTCATATGATAAAAAATAGGAAAAGAAGATTACAGAATGCAGTTTCAAAAGAAACTCCACGGCGGGGAATCGAACCCCGGTCTCCCGCGTGACAGGCGGGGATACTCACCACTATACTACCGAGGATCATGTACTTAGTATCGAAATAGCTCTACAGTATATTTTATCGCAACTAATATGTAAATTGATGATGAAGAGTATTTATTTCTTACGTTTTCATCGTGATAATTTATTTGCACTTCTGCACTAGTTATTTTTAAAAGGCTTTTATTAAAAAAATATTAAAATTATATATGAGCTCAGTTACCCAGTTATAACGCATTGTAATGTTTTATTTTATTAAAATATATAAAGTAGATACTAGTTGGCACCAACGGCTTCGCTTACGTTTTATTGGTTGGTCGTCATATGTAAGGTATAAAAAAAGCCTGTGTCTTTCCTTGGCTTTCAAGCTTGCTTCATTCGAAATATCATTGAAATCAGTTCAGTGGTTTATTTGCGAAAGAGTAACAGAGTTGCTATCGTATTTATAATATTAGAATAGATTATACTCTAAATATAAAAATATGTTTATATTATACGAGATATACATATAAGAAATATTATATTAATATTAATTACTTAGTGGTAGGGCTTTGTGCAAGCCCGTCTGGGTAGGTACCACCCACTCATCAGATATTCTACCGCCAAACAGCAGTACTCAGTATTGCTGTGTTCCGGTTTGAAGGTTGAGTGAGCCAGTGTAACTACAGGCACAAGGGACGTAACATCTTAGTTCCCAAGGTTGGTGGCGCATTGGTGATGTAAGGAATGATTAATATTTCTTACAACGCCTTTGTCTATGGGCGGTGGTGACCACTTACAATCAGGTCGCCCATTTGCTCGTCCGCCTACCGATATTATAAAAAACAAATCTATAACCTTGAAAGAAACGACAAATGAAACATTTCTATAAAAAAAATCTAACCAACACAATACCTAAGTTGAAGTCTTATCGTTAATCCTTGCATATTAATGTCTTCATTATAATTAATATTCCTCAGAGCACTGTAAGATCGGACACTGACATTGGCATCCGTTTTATGTCTGACTTATGGCGAACAAAGTCAATTGTCTCGGCTAAATCTGCTTTTGAAATAAGGCAAAAAAAAGTTGTCTCGACTCGACGCGTGAGAAGCGAAGCGAATAATATCGTCAGATATGTTTTATTTATTATATATTTTTATTCTACCTACATTTTATTTATTTTTTTGTTAATGTGATTGTTTTATTTTCCAGGATATGTCGATTGTGACACAGCTGGTTTTATGAAGCCACTATAAGAATAATTATAGGTGCAAGGAGTAGCCTCTTAGATCCAGAACCTCGGGTCACAGAGAATGAAGTGTGTGAAGAAGTTCTTTTGACAGTGACCAGGAGGTCTAAATAAAATAAATGAAAAAACAAAACATTATTGATTTAAACTTTATTATGCTCTCTGAAACAGTCTTTGAAACAATAAACTTAGTGTCTTGATTTAATACCGAGAGATTCTACTGAGAATTGTATACAACAATACTGTAATGTAATGTCTCATTCTTAATGGAACAAATTCAGTTTCACAAATATAACCAAATAAAACAAACAAATAAAACAGCAAAAATAAACATATAAAGATAATTTCAAATGACAAAGCATAAAATCACAGCATCTGTACGAATAAGCTTTATGATTGTTATCGCTTAGCTATGCAAGTTGAGCTGTAACTTAATCGAGTACTAAAACAGGGTTAAGTTCAAGGTAAGACAAGTGAGTCTTAGTTTTCATGTGACACTCCCAAGTTTTATTCCTGTTTCCTTTTATCCCTTTGTCACGAGTCTGGAGTGATTACTGTCGTGTCGGAACAAACTGAGGAACATACTTGCAATAAGTTATACCCATGTTACGCACTTGGTTATTGGCTGACTTCAATCACAACTGCCAAATTATTTATTATATATATTTTTTTATATTAATGACTGGAATGGTGGCAAGAACGCTACCAGTACAGTATTAAGCTGTTGATTCTAAAGTAAGATCAGATGAATTGTTTCCACCTGTCAGTAGAGGTGGCAATGAACGATTGCGGTCATAGTGGGCAATCTCAACTAGAACTACCCAGCTGCACAGGAGACATAGCAATGTATAAGTAGATACGCCAAAACTGACAGGATAAAGTTCAGGTGCTAAAACAATGTCTTTTAGCTTTTACTTAGTGGTAGGCTAGGATGCAAGCCGCTAAACAACAATACTTAGTATTGTTGTTTTTCCGTTGGAAGGGCAAGTGAGCCAGTGTAACTAAAGGCATAAGAGACATAACATCTTAGTACGCAAGATTGGTGGCGCTTTGGTGATATGGACAATGAATATTTTTTCTTACAGCATCAAGTTCTATCAGCAGTCGTGACGATTTTAGATGAGATATTTTCTCCTTTTCGTCTGACATAAAATTAAAAACGAGGCACTGGAATCCAAACATAGGGCGACATCATACAAGAGATGATAGGATTTTGATAACAAGACATTAAGTTATCTTTAATTGGCCTCACCAGAGGTCGAAGGTCGAAGGACACGGTCCTTTGGATCTTCCGACTTTTTCGACTTTTTCCGAAATTTTTATTGATAGAAAGCTACATTATACATATGTGCTATAGTGTGTAAATGATATTCAAACCATATGATTTTCTTTATTAATAAATTTCACGAGTGCGAGGCTGGGGTGGCTCGATACTATTGTACATATTTAAATCAAACCCTGTCAACTTCTTTCGATACTTTTACAACTACAGCACTCGCGATACTTTAACAAAACCCACAAGCTGTATGAAACAGACAAGCATAATTTAAATTGAATGCGGTTGCAACCGAAGTACAGCTAGCACAAAAATACCAGTATTTTTATTTAATAAGCACCTGACACTAACAATTAGCCGCCATCTGACAGCCCTAAGAAATTATTTAATTACAATATATCCGACAGTATTGACATATTATGTGTGTCATATTTTATATATAATTAGTAATATAATTTTTTTTTTTAAGTATACTGAACTTTTATAGAGCTTGAAATTCGAGTTTAAGCTTTGTATTGTTTTTTACAATAGATAGCGCGTAATTCGTTATTTTTACTTTAATAATCTCGATATTATCGACTTTAATTTTAATTATATTTTGGTAGTAGTAGCCGAGATGGCCCAGTGGTTAGAACGCGTGCATCTTAACCGATGATTTCGGGTTCAAACCCAGGCAGGCACCACTGAATTTTCATGTGGTTAATTTGTGTTTATAATTCATCTCGTGCTCGGCGGTGAAGAAAAACATCGTGAGGAAACCTGCGTGTGTCTAATTTCAACAAAATTCTGCCACATGTGTATTCCACCAACCCGCATTGGAGCAGCGTGGTGGAATATGCTCCATACCTTCTCCTCAACGGGAGAGGAGGCCTTAGCCCAGCAGTGGGAAATTTACAGGCTGATTATGTTATGTATTTTGGTAGAAAAGTACTTTGGTAGAAAAGTAAAGTATTATTTTTAATCGACTTCAACTATTTAAAGATCAATTCGTTTTTATATATATACATACACGTTCAGAAACCGATTGTGGTGATTCTTTGTATTTCAATAATGTACTTGATACATCGAGGATTTAATTAAAATTATATAAACAAACTCCAACGCAACGCATATGATAAGTTCTGAAAATTAAATAATCTCAAATGATCAGCATACCCGTGCATAGTTTATTCGCCGCTCATTACAAATTAAATATAATAAAACCATATGCGGTAAAAGCACAACGACATCCGATTTCAGATCTTTTTATTTCGCTAATATATCAATCAGTATATTATAAGGGCGTAGAGCTGCGCGCGCGCAAGTGCCCGGGTTTCCGCTTATTATTGCGAGAGTCACGGAACGCACAGTAATGCTTTGTTTGAAGTGACTATTCAATATTTACTGCGTAATGGTAAGTTTAATTTTATATTTAATTAATTAACATACTCTATACAAATAAATGAAGGAGATGTGTATTTTGTAATGTCTCACTGAAAATAATTCGTTTCGAAAAAAGGTTTTAGTTTTGTATAATAAAATAACTGTTTTTTTTTTATTTAAAATATATTAGTTTTACTTATATTGTTTAACGAGGTACGTTCATTAATATTTAGGAAAAGTACCATAATGGAGCGGACACGTCAAAATTATGTCATCGATGATTTTCGAAGCATGTCGAGCATTCCTCGACAAAAAACGTAAGTGAAACCGGAATATTGAATAATAAGTTTTTTAAAAACACTGATGACGCTATTGATTGTAATTTACAATTCTAATATTTATTAAAAATATATGATACTTTTTTTTCTATTTTTTTTCAACTTTATTTCAAACTCCTTGATAATAATTTCGTTGTTATAAAATATAGTACTATTCGTACTATATTTTTATACTATACTATACTATATGTTATAAAATATAGTACTATTCGTACTATATTTTATATTATATATTCTTTATATCTAATTGGAAATTATTGCAATAAGTAACAACGAAATTATTATCAAGGAGTTTGAAATAAAGTTGAATATGAGAATCTTTTAATGATTTCAAGCATATTTTCAAAATACGTAGATGGTCAGGCTAATGCGGCACCTGATGGTAAGTAGTCACCACCTAGACCGTAGACCGTACATCTCCAATGCGTCACTGACTTGGATATTGCAGTTGTTAGCCATAATATAATTTAGTCATAACAACAACTGAGTTTTTCCAGCAACCAATTCTCTTGAAGCGAACAACAGTATTATCGATGCATAAAATGGTTATGAATTATTGTGATCTATTTTCGAATTGCTCTTAAGAATGGGCTCGGTTTAGTCCATTTGTGTTCGACCGGTTTTGTTACAGCCGTTCAGCTAATATAGGAAGACGGGATTAAACAGACAGGCGTCTTGCATGTGTGACTTGCTGTGTGTGAATCTTATTAGGCATATTCTAAATCTAAAGTGAAACTGCTCCGCACATTTGGTTACCGTCGTGATTATTTGCTAAGGTATATTTTATTTAAAAAATTATGTTGTGCGAGATTAATGGACTTCGACGCTGTTTTTTCGAATACGATTAAAGTTCTCACACATCATATTATGTATTGTTTTTTATGCACGTTCTTATTGTATCCACTTTGTAATAACGTATCCATATGGCGCTGCAGCGTCTATACTGTACATGGTATGTGCAAGTGATGCCGTGACGGCTCTTGAAATATTTAAAATTATTGCCAATACATTTGATTACTTGTCCGGATTGTAAAAAAAAAAAACATAAAAGCAGAAATGGACCAGTTGTTAGAGCGCGTACATCTTAACTTCAAATCCATTGAATTTTCATATGCTTAATTTGTGTTTATAATCATCTCGTGCTCGGCGGTGGAGGAAACCATCGTCAGGAAACCTGCATGTGTCTAATTTCGATGAAATTCTGACCTGCATTGGATCAGCATGTTGAACTAAGCTCCAACCTTTTCCTCAAAGGGAGAGAAGGCTTTAGCCCAGCAGCGGGAAATTTATAGCCTGTTACTGTAATCAAACGTTGACTGATAGAAATACTTTAGTGGAATAAATCATACAATACTATTTCATGCATTATAACTGTACAGCAATTCTGACGACAGCATGTCATAGCACCGAATGGGTCATGTATCTCTTATTCTAGGATTGTGCAATTGACATAATATATGTAATAAATTGAATATAAGTATATCTACTCATCGAGAAAACCATCTCATATCAATTGACCGTCAACCCAGTTAGCAAAACAATTAAAACAATCACCAAACCGTAACATGCATTATTCTTGTACGGTAAAAAAAGCATTTCTCTAAATCACAAGCTATTTTAGGACACAAATATGGAATAACGTAAATATCCGAACGTACTTGAAATTATAATAAAAGTAAACCATTTAAAACCGACGACAGTTTACCTCGTTTGCGCATTAACACCTAATTAATTCACGTTTCACAATCGAATTATTCACTGTCACTTGTTTCATTCAAACAATATATATTTTTAAGAGCTAGTGACGGATGTTTTGGCGCAAAATATCCGAATTTCCGGTGCAATCCACGCGTACAATCACCGCGTCCGGTGCTCCGCTCTTTTTTCGTCTTTTGTCATTCTTTACCTGACGATCATTGCTATTTTATTTTATTATAATGATGATATATTGTTTGATAAATTCGTTTCTTTATAGAATACTTTTAAGATTTTCAACTCAAAAGATTAGACATCAACAATGATTCAAGGTTATGATTGAATCAGGTAATTTTGCTCTGCTAGGTATCCCGTTGACAAATCAGATCAAACCAAAATATACTTTATTCCAGTAGACGGTTGCAAGCACTTTTACATTTTAATTGTACACCATTAAATTAAATTTATTTAGAGGATTTTGCCCAGCAGTGATAATTAAACGAATTGTTAATTTAATATTTTAACATTTCAATTTTTTAGGTAAAACAACACATCTCAATGTCCAAAAACTATCAAAATTATTTATGCACTAAATATTATCACCTAATTTAATTAAACATCTATTAACAATAGTTTTTTTCCACACACCACAACTTATTTTTTTTTAAATATAAATTATTGTAATCACATTATATTATATAATTATATATCTTAGCGTATTATAGATGTTATGACAGTTATAACTTTGATGTTTACGTAACCGATCTAATTTTATTAGAGCAAGTCGTAATAGTCTATAGGTAATTAAAACTGCAATTAGAATATAAGTAGCATATAATTGTAATTGTTCATGTACTGTTACTTGTGTGCAAATATCATATTAATAAATAAACTTAACTTTAATTCAAATTTGCTTTTTAGCTGTGAGTGACATCGTGAATCAGCGACTTGTTGATATCAATTGAACAAGCTATCAGGGACAGGGTAAATGTTTGTTCGCCGCCCCTATTATTACAGGGTGGCATTGTTGACAGGGCGCGACAACACGCTACTGACAAATTTTAAACTTTATAGTTGCAATAAAATATTGTTGATGTAAACAGTAATCGTAGCGTTTAATTTTAGAATTAATATTTTAGTGTTATGAATTTGATCAAATTTTAAATGAGATTGCTTTGATAAAAATATAGGATTAAATATTACTTAAATAACTTAAAGTTATAATATAGAGTTTCCTGCCGGTTCTTTTCGGTAGAATCTACATTGCGAACCGGTGTTAGTTTTAAGTTAAACAATTATGCAACGTGACAATTCAGTAATTGTAAAAGATTATTGGACTAAAAATATTTTGATTTGGTTTGGTTTAATTAAATGGCAACATTTTAGTTTTTTTTATTATATACGTTTTTTAATAGTCATTTTTTCAACGATTTCGTGACAGGGCTTTCTACAAAATTGTCGATATCGATTAGGTAAGTACAATGTAACCATCAATTATATAATTCTACCACGATACAGCAACAAAAACAAAATAATATAATTTTGTTTCGGTGAGTCGGCCAGTCTATTACAGGCACGAGGGATCGTGATTCCATGGTTGACGGCCCAGTGGCATCACTATCATGGCCCATTTACTTAACTCTCTGTTTTTCTTTCACATATTTAATCAAAACCGTAATAACCAATTAACTTTATCAAGTCATATGTATATTTACACAATGTTAAGTTACTTTTTGTATTACCGAAAGTTTAAAAAGTCATAAAAGTATATTATATGACGCCATGAGCCAGCCCTATCCAAACAAAAGGGTGAGCTTCGTAGTGGAACACTTGTTGCTCCCCTAACAATGAGTTTATTTCAATTTAATGGCACCCCACACGAAACATGGTCCGAATAATTCAGTAGCGGTTAAAGTATACGCCTAGATGGCCCAGTGGTTAGAACGCATGCAATTGAACCGATTATTGCGGGTTCGAACCGAGGCTTGTACCACTGAAATTAGTACTTCATTTGTTTTTCAAATTCATCTCGTGCTCGGCGGTGAAGGAAAACATCGTGAGGAATCCTGCATTTGTTTAATTTCAAAGAAATCCTGCCACATGTGTATCTTCCATCACTAAGCTCGAAACCTTCACCTTCAAAGTTAGAGGGGGCCTTAATCCAGCAGTAGGATGTTTATAGGGTCTTACTTTTACTTTATTAAAGCACGTATACGAGTCATTTTTAACGTAATAAAGATACTTTGGTTTCTTTTTTTAAGTAGTAAGGTACTTGCTTTTTAAAATATGCCGGCGATATTACCTGAAACAAACAATATAAAAACTTTAGGAAATATCATCGTATTTCGTATAAAAAGTAATATTAATAACGTTAAAACCATGTGTATTGTGAATTAAATAAAATGTTATTAAAAAACAATTAAATTTTACTTTTAGTAACGACTAGTGAATGGGTCACGTCTGTAAATGGTTATGCACCTTATTCCACCACGCTGGTCCAGTTCAGGCTGGTGGATAAATATTGACAGATTTTCATTATACATATGCAGGTTTTCTCACGATGTTTACCATTCACCGATATTTAAAGCTTATTAACTTCCTAAAATAAATCTATCGAAGTCAGACGAAGTCCAAATTAAATAACCTCACCATTGATATATCATCGAAGTTCTATATTCAAATTTTTATCAAATTGAAAATAGAGTATCAAATTAACATTTTTAAATAAAACTAAATAATGTTGTTACGAATTATTTTGCTATGTTCTTTTTTTAAATTGAAAATAGAACGTCAAATTTACTCCTTTAAATAAAAATAAAGAATATTATAACGACTTATTCCGCCATTATATAAGGTTTTCGTAGCTTATATGTTTTGTAGGATTAATCCGATCGATATTTACGATACAAGCAGGACAACGATTGAGATGTCGCGGCCCACGCAGCATTGTGTCCAGAGAAACATACGTGGATGTACTCTCGCCTGTAATGTTCGTTTAGCACGTATTCATGCGATTCAGCACACGTTAAAAAAATCTAATCTTTTTGCGTCACAATAATTTAATTCGATCGTTGCAAATTCCGTTGAATTCTTGAAATTTTACCAATAATAACGTATCTACCTATATATCT
This sequence comes from Vanessa tameamea, assembly GCF_037043105.1. Classification (NCBI taxonomy): domain Eukaryota; kingdom Metazoa; phylum Arthropoda; class Insecta; order Lepidoptera; family Nymphalidae; genus Vanessa; species Vanessa tameamea. The sequence continues at coordinate 7,817,660 of NC_087330.1, read as the reverse complement.
AGACTGGTGATCCAAAAATATTTCATTAAATCATATTTTCCGGTTTATAAAAAATAATTTGATGTCCTGATTTTTTATTGTTATAATAGAAAAATAATCATGAGCTGTCATGTTAAGGTGGTCGTAAGGGGAATTTCGCAATACAAAGTCGACGACGACGACGTCACGACGTTACACGATGCCGTGACGTGAAGCATTGCGTCATCGTAACGTGTTTATGTGTGTTTTATGTGATGGTAACACGATTCATCAATACTAGTGGGCCTCACGCGAAACTTCGCGTTTATGCAAAAGATTTTTTTAGAAATTTCGAAACCTAAGAAAGGTTTTGTTTTCATTAAATTTCAATTATTTTTTTAATGGTATACATTAGTTCAGATAGAACTGGAGTCTGTCGAAAACAATTTACTTTAAAATTTTTTTCGTATGCAGCCGTAGCCGCTCTTTAACCGGCCAGTATATTTTTTCCATCCTCTAAAATTAAATCTTTAAATCGTAACAGTTTAGTAAATTGCAATCAAGAATTATATTTAGAGACTATAACTGTTTTTTTTTTGTATGCAGCTATCGTCCCATAATCACTGGGACAAAAATCGGCTCACGCTATCAATATATAAGATTTTACAACAATAACATTAGTGATATTAAATATGGCTTTTTATTTTAAATATTGCATTTGTAGTATTTAACTCTAGTATTACTCCTATGTGGAGTGTTCAAGTATTTACTTTTTATTCTTATTGTTAACAATTGCCATGTTGATTCCGATCGCGATAATTCTCTTGTTTTATGGATGTTGTGCTTGCACGCAAATGTTTGGTTTGCGTATGGTTTACTAATATATACGTATTACTAATATATACGTATTACTATTCTGATGACATTACAATTATTAACTTATTTTATTAATTACAACAATATATATTTTTAATAGAATAGGTACGTGTCTGGTTTAAGTGGTCACTTTGGTTAGGACTTTGGCGCCGTTTAAAAAAAAACAATCCTTACATCACCAATACGATACTAGCGTTCTGAACTTGGATGGTATTGCCTGTAGTTACACTGGCTCTTGAAGCCATGGCAACACTCCTAAATTGCCTATACTATACAAATATACAGGATACTTTACAAGACTATCTAAAGATGTCTCTAAGATTTACAGTTGCAGTTTACGGTTTAACATAATTATATTTTCGAACTATTATAATTAACAAATTTATGATCGAATGTTTTATGGGATCCAAAGGTCCGATGCAAATGGCGCGCATTTAACCGATTAAGAGACACAGTTATTTAGTACGCAATTATATATTATTATGTTATTAAAACCATAGACACAATGGTATTTCGGATTTAGAAACTGAAGAGTTATTTTAGAGTTCCGTGGGTTAATGTTGAAACCGATATCGTTTATATTTCACTTTGACATTGAAGAAAACTAAGTTCAGAATAATGATTTCATAAATTAAGAAATTAATTTTGCTCTTTCTGAGTACAAACTGTAGGAAGGTAAATCAGACACGACCAGATAGTATTCAGGCGCGAGATCAACGGATTAAAGTTTAAATAATTCCAACTAGACTCCAACCGAGATTTTCGCAATAGAAAAACAGAATCATATTTTTACGGGCCCAACCTAGGCTTTGAACTTAGGACCACGGTGTCTACCTTATAAGCTAGTCAAAATAGGTAGGTTTAGGTAGACTAAGCGTTGTAAGTAAAAAAAAAATCACTGTACCAATTTAAATGAAACCAACTAAAGTTACTGTTATCGATCAGCACAACATATTAACTAGTTAATTTGAAGAGTTCCCATGGACAGTATACCTTCATAACAAAAATAGCACGCTTATATATGTTCGGGTTGAGTAAGCTACAAAACGCAGTGTCGTATATTATGTTAAGACATTAACTGTTGTGTAGAGCAAGGCGTTCACGTCATAGACACCATTATTGTATATGTGCACGCCACAACGTTTACTAAAATAGATAATTACCCATAAACAACAGAATTTATTTGACTTAACGTTTGAAATGAATTATTATATTGTAGATATTTAACGCTATCGTTTCATAAACGTTTCGTTATAATGAGTGAAAACAATAATGTATAATTGTGATTGATGAATAGGTATATGCTATTGAAGAAATTTTATACGTTTGTGTTTTTGTAAATCGAGTTAGATCTTGACCCAGAGAAAGCGTGCGGATGTCGAGAACGACTGGAATTTCACGATCGGTGAAGGATCTGTGAGGAATGAAATTCTGCCGTAAGTGTTCGCCAAAATGCAGCGTGGTTTTCCATATTTGGTGTAGTAAGACATACTGGAAAATGGGCTACCTGATTGTAATTGGGCACCAATGTCCATAAACATTGGCTCTGTAAGAAATATTAGCAATCCCTTACATCGCCAATGCGCCAACGATCTTGGGAACTACGATATGTCCCTTGGCATTGTTGCACTGACTCACTCACTGTTCAAACCAGAACATTTTAACAATACTGGCGGAGTATATGACAAGGTAGCACTTATCCAGACGGGCTTGCAGTAAGATTTACAAACAAGTCGAATTGCCACTACTTCGCAGTTAATTAAAAAGTGTTCTCATAAGGAGAGTAACTCAGTAGTGGAATATTTATGTAACTTTATCGTATATCGGGACAAAACGTGTGTATAAGTCAGTCAGTCATTAAGCATTAATGATGGCTGGTAATCAATAAACCAGCAAAGCAATACCAAAGCGAGTTCGTGTCAAACAGACGGACGAATCTTTTTGTAAATTTCCCAAGCTAATGGGATATTATTGCAAGTGAATGATTATGACGGTGATTTTAATATTAAGCCTAGTACATACTGAATACATTACTGAAAATGTATGTATTTTTTGTATTTTTAACAAAAATGAAGTTCAGGAAAATTTTTATTTCATATAAAGCCGTTAGATTTGCTTCTTGATTGTGAAAATAATACCACCAGTTTAGAAAGAGATATATTTATATGAGAAAAACTTAAATTTCATTTTATTATAAAGAGAAGCATTACATAGACAAAATCTACATATAATTATTATATCAAATAGTATATATTGGTTCAAAGTTAGTTAAAGTTATTCATGTAATGTTTTAAATACTTCTTTAAATATTGTGATGTATGTACAGACTAGTTTTTGCAGCGGCTTCACTCGCGTTTTAGGGTTTGGTTCCAAGAAGGGGCCTATGTCCTTCCTTGGAGATCAAGCTTGCTTTATACCAAATTCGGTTCAGTTTTGGTTCAGGTTTGGCCGTAAAAGAACTACAGACACTTTTGCATTTGTAATATTAGTACAAATGTTCAAATTGGATGTATTTTAATTCAAATGTGATCATAACAACAGGCCATGTTCTTAAAGTAATCATTATAGCATTCTCATCTGTGGACTAGAGATATGATATTCACTTACTACTTGGCTCGGGATCAGCGGCATTGCAAAAAGACCTAAAGATCCTTTCATTCAGAGAATGTTCGGTGTGATATCGAGACGGAGATATCGTATTCGCGCGCGAGCGATAGAGACAAAAGACGATCTCGGTTTGATTCTTGGCAATTGTCCACCGGAAGGCGGCTTTTAGCAATAAAATAATGAACTGAAATACAAAGATTCATTCAGCTGAGTGAGGTGTGCATTCATTTTTTATACAATTTTAATGATAAATCTAATATAAGGTTAAGTTATATTTAATATAATAATTAACAATGCTAAGGCTAAGAATAACATCAGTAGAAACATTACTTAACCGCCCTACTAAGTAATGTTGTTTTCTAGTTGGTGAGCCAATGTAACTACAGGCACAAAACACACATTTAATGGATGGAGAGGTGACCGCTGACCATCAGGTGGCCATTTGATAGTCAGCCTACAAATTAAAAATAAAAATATACTTAAATAACTTGTCTTCAAAGTACGAATCAGTTAGTAGGTATGAAATAAAGTGTTCTGATAAATAACATACATGATTTTAACTGGATGTTTCGAAAAGTTAAATATTCAATGCTAACAGTTCAAAGTACGTTGGTCTTGATTTCTAGATTACAAATATAATCTGTTAGGCGATATGGGAAATTGGGGTTCGTAGTTACACTAACGAAAATACAATATTTAATTTCTCTCTTAGGTTCTTAAACGAATGACTCAAGATCATGCGAAAAATTAGTCGTAATTCCGTTAAAATAATCTTTGAGTGCCACATTATGATTCGCGGCAAATGTGTTTAATCTAAAGTTAATATGTACTAAAACTGATAAAGCGCCATTTTCTAAAAAATGATCATTAAATTCTTGATGACTTTTACGTCGCTATTAAAACATTGTTCGAATAATACTTTAAAAGGTGAATCGCTAATTATCACGATTATCAAAAGATTTTAAATACGTGATAAATTTTATGGATTATTTTAAAATTATGTTTAATTATAAATATTCAAATCGAGACCTTTAGATAATGCATCAATATGGTTTTCCTCCTAGAATGAGTCAAAGGGGTAACGGAAATTAACATTACGTAATCAAAGTAAGAAGTCTATATGTATGAGAAATGTATGTATGTCTTTGTGACCCTAAACAGACAAATGGTTAGACAATAGGAATCTTAATCTTCGGGAGAAGAATCTTTAGTTCAGCAGTAAAAGGCTATTTACTTTAATAGAACTTGTTAAACATAACTTCGTATATCATTTGCGATGATACGCAATTTTGATACGTGTGTCTTTAAAATTCTATAATTGTTATAGTCGATACCGACAATCACGTTCTACCACATCACATTGTCCTTATATAATAGTTTTTCTGTCAACGATTTTATTATTACGTATTTTGAACGCTAAGAATATAATTTATACCGTACAAATCCTAATAAGATATTGCTCTGAGGCTTCCATCATCGTGAATGGTAATACATTTTAAGGAGTAATCAATCAAGCTTTGTCTGCAGACTGTATAGATTTTAAATTGAATTTCTGTTAACAATACACGGATTACAGGCCGTACTTTGTACTATAATACAGCTGTGAAATAACAAGCCAAGATTTGACGTATAGGGAAACATACAGCGCGCGTTTTGCAAGACATTTTTATGGTTGTGAAATAGACGTTACGCAATGGAAAGCGTGGATTTCGTTCGCGTCGAATGAATATCAGAACGGATTAAGATATAAAGTACTATTGATACGTACAATGGTGTGGGATTATAGGTTATTTATAAGGATTTTTGAGTAGCAACTTTGTAATTTGGACGTGTAGGTATTTTCCTATTGAGACGTTTAAATTGTTCAAGTGTATCTTGAATATTTAACACACATATACGAAAGAATACTTTTATTTCGGATTTATGTTCAAAAAGTGCGTCTTGTTCTCGTAATATGTTTTGGACGTGTGACGAAGTTCCCGTCTCGTGTGGAACAGACGGACAAAATTGACAAAAGTCTCACACAATGATCAAATGTGTGATAGTACTGTAATATTTTCAATAAAATGTACCCGTATGTTGTATAGGGCGTGCAATTATTAATAAATGACTATAAGTTGCAAATAAGGTATTATTAAGAAATATCACTTATGTAAAACCGAATAAAACCCAGGTAGTCGTATCATATAACCTAGTAGGAAAATAAATATGAAAAAGCGCTTGGGAATTCAGTACTCTAAAAGCATTCGGACAAGCCCGCAGTAAAATATTATGAACACATAAAGAGTCCACAATGCGGGAGCACTCGCTTCGATTATCTCCCGTATTTGTCTATGTTTTATAGCGGTACTCACATTTATAGCTGTTCGATATTATTTCGCGTATTTTTTATGCAATTGGCTACCGCAACCCCCTTTGGGTGAGAAAGTTTAGCATGGATACGCCTTTTTATAGAAATAATATTTTATTAACTGCTTTTTTTAATGTCTGTTTCATTGATCTTATAAGGGTTCTTGGCTGTGTAATCGAGATTTTAATAAGTAGTCCAAAGATGAAAGTTACATAACTATTTGTAAGTTCGTGTTTCAGCCATTCCAGTCGTTTCCATATTAAATTGAAATAAGGAGATGATTGAGAATGCATTTGTGTTTGCGTTCTCGTGTCCTACAATAATTTTGCACAGTTGCTTGGTACCAAACAAGAATATCCAACGTGGCTAAAAATACAAGGTCACCATCATCATAATAATGATAATACATATCATCACCAGATTTTACAGAAATTAAAATCTTAAAGCAATAAAATTTTGGTAGTTTTTGTAATTTTTTTTTTGTAGCAAACGTACATGGAATTTAAAATTATAATAATAAATATATATATATTCGTAAAAAAAAGACCGTATCCACACTTACTAACGTCCGATACTGTCCTCTTCACAATACCACTTCAGCCTATCGGGCATTTGAAATAAAAAAAAATAAAAAAATGTTAAAATCGCCCCTCGCGAGACTCGTAAACTAGTCCGGAGTCGTCCGTCCAATTAAATATGGATGTGTTCGACCACTTTCATTACGCGGAATTTTTACCATAACCCTCGATTTTTGTTACTTTATATTGTTAATACGATATTGAATTATTAAAACGGTTTGTTATTGAAGGGGTGGAACAGATCAACAGAACAGTGAATTATTTCTTGAATAAACCAATGTCTACAAGAGACTCTAAGGAACGTAATAACTTTAAGGAGACAATCACTCGCCTTCATTAAAACTATATATTTATTAGCTAAACTGGCATTAATTTATGTGAAAAGTTTTTGATCAAATTTGTGTACTAATTTATAGGCATTCATTTATCAACCTAACAACTAATCAGAAATAAACGAAGGCAACCATTACAGTAATAATTCATAAATATATATACATAAGTATTTTCATCTCGTCTAAGTTTATTCGATATTTCATCTCTAAATAATTCAAATGAAATATATAATATATTTCTATAATTGATGGTAGGGATTTGTGCAATCCCGTCTGAGTAGGTACCACCCAAGATATTCTACCGCCAAACAACAGTACTTAGTATTGTTATGTTCCAGTTTGAAGGGTGAATGAGCCAGTGTAAATACAGGCACGAGGGACAAAACATCTTAGTTCCCGAGGTTGGTGGCGCATTTGACCATTGTCTATGGGCGTCAAATGGAAATTCTACTAAGAATAATCGGAGAATCTCAAAAGTTATTTATTTACACTTACTTAAATACAAATATGCTCGTTAAGATAATTTATCTTCAATGTTATAAGTTCAGAGTTAAATATCAAAAGTAATCGGCTAGTAAATATCCCACCGCTGGGCAAAGGTCTGGACTGTAAAATAAACATTATTAATTCATAAATATTTGAATTTAGAAGTTCCTCACGACGGTGATACGTTATAATGCACATGTGTGAGTAACCCTCTTAACTTCCACACGAACAGTGAGAAGTCATGCCCAGATCAAACGGCTATTTCTTTCCTAAAAACTCTAATATAACACTGTAGCATTAGCATTAGCAGCCTGTAAATTTCCCACTGCTGGGCTAAAGGCCTCCTCTCCCTTTGAGGAGAAGGTTTGGAGCATATTCCACCACGCTGCTCCAATGCGGGTTGGCGGAATACACATGTGGCTGAATTTCGTTGAAATTAGACACATGCAGGTTTCCTCACGATGTTTTCCTTCACCGCCGAGTACGAGATGAATTATAAACACAAATTAAGCACATGAAAATACAGTGGTGCCTGCCTGGGTTTGAACCCGAAATCATCAGTTAAGATGCACGCGTTCTAACCACTGGGCCATCTCGGCTCTATTATATAACACTGTAAAATGTATAATTACATATATTTTAATTATACACCTCTTAGAAGATCAAAAAAGGAATATGAAAAAGCTTGTTAATAACAATTCGCGACAATATCCTTTGTCGTATTAATTAATATGCAACTTTGATATACATCTTGACTATTCTCAACATGACGCCATCCTTATGCGACACTCATTTTTACTTATGTACGTTAAATTACAAAATTACATCAAACCCGATACGATTACAAAACAACTTTATCGCTAAGGTAATAGAGTTCAATATTTTTTTTCGTACGCGTTAATTAAGTTTGTCGGATATACAGGGGTGTCATAATTGAGACAAAGTCGTCCCGGTGTCATTGTAGGCGTTGTGTTCACACACCCTTAAACATTTGAGTTTTTTTTTTTTTTTCAGTAATTATGTTGTTTTGAATGATCGAATACACTTTTCTTGGTAAAGATAAATTAATGAGCGGTTCCCTTCGCGACGGTTTGATTGTACTGACGCTTTTGTGATATTGTTTTAATATATATGTATGTATGTAATAACATACATTGATGTTGTATGTTGTGGTGAATATAAGGAATAATTGTATTCAAAACTTCATTATTAAGGGGACTGTTAGTGACATTTCAATAGAGCATTATTTTAATGACAGGCAAAAGTCGAGTGTTATAAAAATGTAATGAATGTTATTTTTAATTACAGGGATATTGGTATCTATAGTTTTAAATGATATGATATAAACTGTTTGTTGTATATTTCAATACTTATTCATCAGGTGCTGGTATAATAAAGTAAACCAACGACTAAAGCCGCGGGCTACGACTAGTGTTTATATATTTTGGTGACAACGAAAAAAAGTGTCTTAAAGAAATAGCCGACAGAGAAAACAGTCGATTAAGATCGAACAGATACCCCCCACACCCTGACAAACCGAAGTCAGTGTGAAGGAATGATTAATGCGATCTCACATTAGGTTAAACGAGGGGAGTTCGCAGTACCTAAGATTTTAAATAATGTGTATTGAAAATACTCGGGGCTTATGTTAAATTGAAAATTCTTGTTTACATATAAGTATTATAATACGATTTCGTTTAATGATTTGATATGTTTCACATTACAATGCTAGGTACCACAGGTGGTATACCAAGCTTCTAGTGGCTAGATGTAGACCTTATGACCTCCAGTTCGGCAGCATGTGTCGCCTGGTATGTCTCACCCACCCCAGTCCCATCAAAGTTTGAAAGTGAATGAGAATACACCTTTGTTTGAACAGACTTGTGTAACCTGCGCAAACATTGCCGTCTTTGGGATTGGCCAGCACGTTTTTTTTTTCCTTTTTATGGTATAGGTTGGCGGACTAGCATATGGACCACCTGATGGTATGTGGTCACCACCGCCCATAGACAATGACGCTGTAAGAAATATTAACCATTCCTTACATCGCCAATGCGCCACCAACCTTGGGAACTAAGATGTTATGTCCCTTGTGCCTGTAGTTACACTGACTCACTCACCCTTCAAACCGGAACACAACAATATTAAATGCAGTTTTTTGTCGGTAGAATATCCGATGACTGGGTGGTACATACCCAGACGGGCTGCACAAAGCCCTACCACCAAGTTAACGTTGGAAAATGATTACTATATATTATTCGTATAGAATTATTTCGATATTTTATAATAATGGCAGACCCGTTCAACCTTACATAATGGCGATGTATATATAAAACATATATTTATAACAACGGATTCGAGGAGCGCTACGAAAATAACAGCACATACATTTAGTCGTATAATACAAGTCAAAGTTAATATTAACACTAATCTTTTTATATGATATATTGTTTTAACGCGTGACTCTCACTGAATACTTCTTCTATCATATTTCTAAATACCGCTATTATGATAAATTCTTACAATGCATTATATCATATTAATGTATTTTTTATTTGATTTCGCTTCGATATATTTTTCTTTTGGTTTTCGTAAATGTTTAGCTTAGCCCACGTCTTTATTATAACACGTTTATATATATAAAAAAACAACTTTGTGTATTTTTTAAAATAGAACTCTAGAATTCTTTGGTTTTATCAAAAATTGCTCAGTACTCATTCTTTATTAATTTACTTTATATAACAAATCAATAACTTCTATCGAAATAAACAGCTTCGCTACATAGCATAAAACAAAACCGGGGCGGGTCGCTAGTATATAATAAATCAATCAATATCCTAGCCCTTATTTTAAGGTGTTGTTTTAACAACAATATCACACTCATCTATCAATCATAAAAACCTTTGCTTAAAAAATTCATGATGACTTACAGAATAAAAAAAAAAAAATAGTTTGAAACACAATCACTGAAACGAACAATGAATGAAATATACTCGACTAAATAACTAAATGAACAGTAACGAACTCAGTAAATTTATTGGAATGTTCCATGAGCACGGCCGGTCTATGCGACCCCTAGTTATAATTACAATAAATAATGCTGGACGTTTAGTTGAATACCAGTATATTTGAGGGTTAAGCGACGGGCGGTGACGGGTTACACCGATGATTGTTGTCTTATGGTAATTAATGGAATTCATGAAATGTGGCTGTGTCAACATTAATTTGTAATTTATATAATGCAAATCGTTACATTTATGTGTAAGATCGAGTTTCGAAGTTGCAACGTACAATATTTCATTAGTATGTATAGATATTTAAAAAAAAAAAACTAAATGTTTTTTTTTTTTAATCAAAATATATCTCGGTTTACATTTTCGCACTGATGCGGTATTTCGATATATACATATATAGAGGTATTAATTAAGAAAAATGCAAATTTTGCACCAAACATTCGTCCAAGATGTGTCACGTCCCATCTGGCAATCAATTGTCCCAGCGATGCGCGGGCGCATAAATTTCGCGCTCGTACGCATATCTCTAATTAACCCTTAACTGACGCGGGCTTCGACCGCGACGTAAATCTCCGTGAACAACTGAGAACTCTCCGTATTTAATTGAATTAGTTAATACAAAAGCGATCGTTATAATAAATAAGGTTTTACTTTAATTTAGTTATAGTGTTTTATATTAGTAATAAAAGGCATTGAATATATTTAAATGGTCCGATTAGGTTCATTATATTTTTAGTTGTATTTTTTTTTATATATAAAAAAAGGTAATAAGTAATACAGCTTATCCTTTTGAGTAGAAGGTTTGAAACTTATAACAGATTTCCTCACAATATTTTTCCTTCACCCCCGATCATGAGATGAATTACATATATAAATTTATCAGATGAAAACACAGTTGTGCTTGCCTGGGTTTGATCCCCAATCATCGGTTAACATATTCGTGTTCTAACCACCGAGCCATTTCGTCTCTGGTGCAGTTGAACAACTTCGTGGGAAGCGCCAAAACTTCATTAGAAATCACTTTACCCAACATTGACTTTTAAGTTTTTTTTTTCAATAAAAATACTCACAGTATTTGACAAGTCGTAAAATCGTAATATCATCCAATTATTTAGTATATTTCCAAGTAAAAATATCAAATATTGAGTTCAAAGGAATGTTTTGTCTCGAACGGACATATTTGTGGCTTGAAAACGTCCAAAAATGTTTATTGTTGTAATAAAATCTGGTGCAAAATTATACGTCGTTTGTTTATTTGATTTATGTATCGCTAAGTTGGCGCCTCGTTAACTGTTGTACGCAAGGGCTCAACATTGTTGTCTGAAATAACTAGATGTGTTCATTTGTGTTAGATATATGGTATGTTATTTAGTTGCTAAATGTTGATACGAGGATCAACAATAAAGTCGAGTTTGCTTGTTGTCACAAAATTGTTATTCCTTGCAACTAAGTTATTACTAGCTACGACATTTCTAATATATGTATGTAAAGTGATATACATACTTAACATTTCAAAACTCAATTACATTCCAAAAATATTAAATTTTATGTGTAAATCCTTAAATTATTTATAAGTATGTTGATTATATCCAGATACTCCATGTTTTTCACTACAATCGGTGAAATTGTTTAGTGATAAATTATTAAAACATAGTTACTTTATTTATAACATTACTTTGACAAAACTTTCAAATACATTGACTGATTTTTTTTGGGTTGATTTTTTGTTAGTTTTACGATTATAACAATCGTAATTCAAAATCTATTTTGTATTTAAAATATCGTTTGTATGAAGTTTCATGTTATAAGTAGCGGATCGGCAAATGGACCTGATGTTAAGTGGTCACCACCACACATAGACATTGACGCTGTTAGAAATATTAAACATCCCTTACTTTCGTCACTGCGCCCTCAACTTTTGGAACCAAGATGTTACGTCCCTTGTGCCTGTAGTTACACTGGCTCACTCACAATTCAAACCGGAACGCAACAATACCAATTATTGCTGCTTACCAATCTCATGAGTGGGTATTACAAGTGGTACCTATCCAGACGGGCTTGCACAAAGCCCACCTGGTAGCTACCAATTGTAATTAGCCAAGATGATTTTTCATAATGAAATTTATAATTCAATCTCACAACGGCATTGAACATAAAATGAACATAACATTGTTAAGTTATTGTGTTTGTAAGTTTGTATCGACATTAATCACAAAAGGGTTAACAAAAAAAGAAACTTTAAGGTTAATTATCTTTTCAAACTTGCCAAGTCATGCCCTCGTTACGATTGTCCGACTTGAACTCGTTTTTTGCTCTAACATTAGCAACATGGAATAACAAAAGTTAAGTTACTAATAAGTAATCAAGTTTAGTTCAAGTTTAACATTCTAGAAATTTAAAATCATTTATATTTAATACTAGCGACCCGCCTCAGCGTCGCACGGGTTCAATTCACAATAAAGAAATTTTTTGATCATTAGTTCCGGAGATTGCCCTTTACATACAGACAAACAAATGTTCCCTCTTTATAATATTAGTACACATGTAACCATATATTACATCATCTCATACTTTGTATACAGGTTGGTCTAGTGGCTAATATATTGCTGCAGATACTAAGGCTCTGTGATCATTCAACCTAGATTTACTTGGTGGTAATCTTATGTGCCAGCCCGTCTGGGTAGAGACCAGCCACTCATCAGATAGTCTACCACCAACCAGTATTATTTAGTATTTTTGTATTCCGGTTTGAATAGTGAGTGAGCCAGTGTAACAGGCATGGGACATAATATAATCTACATAGTTCTCAAGGTTAGTGGCGCATTCGTGAAATGAGGAAGAAATCTTTGGGCACCACCTGTATAGCACCAAGTGGCCTGTTTTGCATAGTAGAGCTCAATTTTCACTAACAATTGACAAAATATACATAACATCATAAATATTCACATTTAAAAAACGTTCTCGAGTAATAAATAATATGAAATGAATTTCGTTACTGAACGGCATCCATTATTTAACAAACTTTCAAACTTAACCTATTAACAATGTCTTCGCGATTCGCTACTGTGTTACAATTTTGCAAATCATTCTGCCTAATTAAATACATTAATGCATTGTAACTGCTCGTAAAATCTCTACATATACGAGTATAACAGTTATCCGTCTGTTTATTAGACCAAATTAATTATTGTTAAATGCCAACAGTGACATTTCAAATTGTATCTATCTGTAATCATTAGAAATATTATTCAAAGGAAACTATATTCACTTCGTGGGTTAGGCAACCTTGTGAGTTACCCACATACCAGATATCCACAGTCATACAGCAATATTTAGTACTGTTATGTTTGCAGAATGTGAGCGAGCCAGTGTATAGGCACAAGGCGGCGGATTCTAGGTAGGCAGGCCGGCAAATGGACCACCTGAGTTTAGGTGGTCACCTCCGCCCATAGACATTGGCGCTGTTAGAATTATTAACCATCCTTTACTTGGCCAATGCACCACCAATCTTGGGAAATAAGATGTTATGTCCCTTGTGCCTGTAGTTACACTAGCTCACTCACCCTTCAAACGGGAACACAACGACACCAAGTATTGCTGCTCGGCAGCAGAATATCTGATGAGTGGGTGGCTACCCGGACAGATATGAACTATAACATCTAAGTTTTCAAGGTCAGTGGTGCATTGATGATGTAAGAAATCTTTACTAATATTATCAATGCGAAAATAGATCTGTCTGTTACGCATTTACGGGTAAACCGCTACGCTGAATTTGATAAAAATTATTATGAACCAAGTTTGATCCCCAAGGAAGGACTTATATTACTTTTTATACTTAAAACCTACGACAGAATCCCTCCCTCTCCCCAAAAGCCTGTGTGAAATAAATATAAATATCTATGCGAGGTGACATTAAATAACTTTTTACTGGCCTGATCCGGGATTAGAACCCATCACCTCGACACTCGATTCCTAATAAACCAATTGTATAAAATCAAAGCAAACTAATTAAAAAAAAAAAAATACAAAAACGGAACGCCATATGCTTAAAGTTATAATTGAAAGTGACGTAGGAAATTACTTTTAAGAGAAATAAAAGATCCGAAACCGTCATAAAAAATGACAAAGAGATATGTCGCAACCAAATAACCGTCTAATTCTTTTAATTATAGAACAAAAGAGTTTCCTTTATTAATTGACCAGAACCGGTTATTTATGGTGTGGGTTTTGTTTCATACGGGAATAGAACGGCCACCCATCGAGACGGAATACTATAGATATATCGACAGAGATTTTTGGTTACGTTGTGTATCGAACATTACTTAAAATACTCATGTTTATTAATGAGAAAATTCGTTTGTTTTACATTTACATTGAGACACGATGTCGTCGTCGAGAGACACTGTCATAGTAAAAATTTTAACCCCGTATAACACTGTGAATTCGCCTTGGTGTTAATGATGAGTAGAGGTAATGTCTGTAATAGCAAAGCTCAGAAATTCTTCAAACCGGAACTAACTTTGCTTGGTGATAGGGCTTCCTGTAAACCCGTCTGGATAGGTACCACCAACACATCACAAATTCTACCGCCCAACAGCAATGCTTAGTACTGTTGTGTTCTGGTTTGAAGAATTAGTGAGTCAGTGTAACTACAAGCAGTGTAACGTCCCTTGTGTCACAACATCTTAGTTCCCAAGGTTGGTGGCGCATTGGTGATGTAAGGAATGGTTAATAATTCTTACAGCACCATTGTCTATGGGCGAGTGTGACCACTTACCATCAGGTGGCCCATTTGCTCGTCCGCCTACCAAAATCATAAAATAAAAATTAAAAAATCTAGGGATTCCCCTACAATTCCCTAAAAAGTTGACTGGTTGGTTTCTTGATATTAATCTTCTCAATGATTCTCGATCTTGATGTAATCTGCATTACGAACCGCTAGTAGCTTCATATTCAATTTAATTGTGTAATGTATTGTAATAAAGTTTATTATACGTTAAATCACTGTATGTGGGTGTAAAAAATATATGTTCCTGCAATTAAAACTAAAATTGTTAAAAAAATATTTCTGAATAGTGTTGTGCTAAGTATAACAGAGTGTTGATTGTGATGTATTTCAAATCTTTCTTGACAAATGTAATTGTTATGATTGAATAAATTTTAAGTAATGGCTACACTGATTAAATTTATAATTAATTAGTTGATGTTTTTTGTTTTTAATTTATGGATTCTAGGCGTTCGTTGTCACGAGTTATACAAAAAATAGTAACCTATGTCCTTTCTTGGAGTTTAATCTTGCTTTTTATGAAATTTCATCAAATTCAGTACTTTGGCCGTGAAAGTGCAACAGACAGACAGAGTTTTTTTACTATGTATGATTTCCAGAAAATAAACTACTACTTTGTATCTGATATCCCCATTTTTTTGTCCAGATCTATGTATGTCAGATATTTTTCATAATATGATATATGTTACACTGTCTGAAAAATTGTTCACATATTAATATATTGATAATTGAATTTGACGTAACATCAAATTCATTATATTTTTCTATACAGTTGGACATTTTACATTAAATTTATAAAACAGCTACAAATTATCGAAAACGTTCAAAATTCAGCGTTAAGGAAACTATTAATCTGAATATAAAGAAATTATAACGCCAATAAATCATAAGAACTATGTGACTTTGTTATATTTTATTTCAAAAGTAATATTAATTCATTTCCTTCGAGCTACTCTTGTTAGCATTTCGATCGGGAATTACTATGAGAACTGCGAACAGATGAAAAATGATCCTGCGTTCGCCGTTGAAATATATATTTAGATCTATGTAGACGAATATGATATTTCACACAATTGCTATTATTTATTTATTAGAACTACCTTCAAATATTACGTTTCAGGGGATACATAAAGTAGACTATTAGGAAATGGTATGATATTTTTTTATAAAAAAATATTCAGTAAATTAAAAAGTAAAATTGTTTAGAGTAACAAAAACGAAACACACATAAAATGATGAACAATATATGCTCAAAAAAAAAAAAGAGAAGAAAAATATATACTAAAAATTCTTTCAGGTAAATGCAGGATGTTTTAATCGTTAATATTCTTTGATACCTACCTCGTTATAATAATATGTTTTGGTATGTCTATTTATAACAGTATTTTTTACTTAAATTAAGTTTTTTTATTACACTAATGTAAAATAACAGCTTAAACGATACTTTTCATAATACGTTATGCTATAGACTTTTTCAGGAGTCTTGAAGCTAATTCCGCCATACGGCTAGAATACGGGTTGACGGATAACCTGTGCAGATTCTCATTTGACATATGCAAGGTTCTTCACAACGTTTTGTTTTACGACCGATAGTTCATACTATAAAAATAAGTTAAGCAAATGTTAATAAAGTGATACTTGCATGGGTTTGAACCCGCAGTCAAAGGTTAAGTATCACATGTTGACAGCCTTTCAACGGACACCAAAAACTATAAGACACAAAGACTTGATGTCGGCAAACGACATAAATGAATAAAAATGAATAATATACTTTATTAGTAGGGTAATTTGAAACGTCATTTTACATGATAAAATTTTTGTTACCACGGATTGGCCGGGATGCCAAGAACCGACTAGAAACTCAATAGTCATTCTCCGACGCTTAAATTACATAGAATTATTCTGGATAAGAGAGCCGGGATGGCCCAGTGGTTAGAACGCGTGCATCTTAACCGATGATTTCGGGTTCAAAACCACACAGGCACCACTGTATTTTCATGTGCTTAATTTGTATTTATAATTCATCTCGTGCTCGGCGGTGAAGGAAAACGTCGTGATTAAATTAAATTTCAGCGAAATTCTGCCACATGTGTTTTGGAGCAGCGTGGTGGAATATGCTCCAAACCTTCTCCTCAAAGGGAGAGGAGGCCTTAGCCCAGCAGTGGGAAATTTACAGGCTGATTATGTTTATGTAATTTTCTTAATTAATAAAATGCACGCGTGAAGCCGGCGCGGATCGCTAGTCATCAATATAATCTTTTATCGAGTAAGACGCCTTATATATGATTAAATCAAATTACAAAGGTGTTACGTTTGTTATCAGCAGTCATTTTGCTTGGTCGTTCAGAACGACCTATTTATAATGGCGTCGTAAATAATGCAATGCTAAATTTAATTCAAATGATGTGTGTACATACGTTAAATAACTTCGGTAATGTCAACACCGAAGCTTATGAAAGAGTTAGTTTTAATTCGCTTCCGTACTGATTCACATGTTTGTATAATTTGTGACAACATGCGCATGTGTGATACGAATTTGCATGTATGATTTTCTGTGATTTCGTTTGAATTGTTTCGGTTTATTTGCGTGTAATGCATTTGATTTTGCGTATCTATGTATGAATATTGGAAAGTATGAAAGTTTTAGACACAATCGCGTTTTTATGGAATATTATAACGAATAATTGATTTGATAATATACGTGTTATTCTGAGTGATTTCGCTCATGACGTTCAGATATATCACGTGCATAAATGTATGCGGAAACAGGTGCATTCTCTGTTTCTTCACTCTGATCAGCGAATGGGATGGTATTCTGACATTGATGGTGTAATCCAAACGGGTTAACCAGTATTTTAAGGGACACAAGTATTAATAATACCAACACGCAAATTTCGCATCACTAAAAATGTCTTGACTGAAAATCTCTACGTTAAATTGCCGTGACCCGAATCTCAAGGTCACATCTAAGGCCCTACAAGCCAGCCACGAGACTAATGAGCCAGTGGAATCATGATTATTATCAAAACACTATTAAAAATAGAAATTATGATCACCATTCCTTGTGAAATCCTTCCACGAATACAAAACGGAAGTATCCCGTAAACTGCCGACTTCTAAATAAGTACTAAATTAGTTAATCATGATAGAGAGTATAAGACAGAATATTTCGAAACCATATCATTAATCTTGATGAACTGTATTCGTTTTCGTTGTAATATTTTACGAACGGCTCTGTAAACAATTCGCTATTTTTGATTTGTTTATTTGTAGCATATTAATATTAAGGTGATTTTAGTTGGTAGGGTTTAGTGTCGACTTAGGTTTTTTTTTTATGTTACTGGTAGGACGTAGGTAGATGGCTATAAAGGTAGGGGACGACCAAAGAAATGATGGATGGATTGTGTGAAAGATGATATGGCTGGAAAGAATGTTACTTATGAGATGACGTCAGACTGAGAAGTATAGAGGAAGAAGACATGAAATAAAATTGGGATAAGGGCAGGAGGATGAGGATGATGAGGTAGGACTGGCGAATGGACCACCTGATGTTAAGTGGTAACCACCGCCCATAGACATTGGCGCTGAAATATTAACCATTCATGCCATCGCCAAAGTGCCACCAACGTTGGGAAGTAAGACCGTTACATCATATATTGTACCGCCAAGCATTATATTTAGTATTGTTGTATTCCGGTTTGAAGGCAGTGTATAGCTACAGGCACAGGGACGTGACATCTCGTAATCAAAGGTGGCGCATTGGGTATGTAAGAAATGGTTGAAATTTCCTACAGCAAAATTCTCATATTTTTTTAAATTCATGTATATCTTTCGCTAGTAGTGGAATAATAAAATATATAAATACCTAAAATTCGTACGTGAAGACGTATTGTGTGTCCAATTAGTAAGACGGTGAGCCACACCGCCGCGTTATTTCTAAAAATACTAAAAACACTCTGTTACCATTTGTCACGGCACGCCCTGTATTTATCAAGATGGCGTTCCGCATCTCATCCTACAGGATGTTAGAGTCCAAGGAATTGGGTGGAAATTACAAAATTACAAAAAAAAGAAATTAAAAAGTAACAGCCTGTAACTGTGTTCCACTACTAGATCCTCTCTTTTGAAAGAGCTTTTCCAGCATTCATGTGGCAGGTTTTCATCAGACACATGCTTCTATACGATGGCAAGCATGAGAAGAATTGTAAACACGAATTTAACACATGAAAAGACAGTGGCGCTGTCTGTATCTGATCTCATTATCTTCGGTTATGAATCACGTGGTCCATCAAGTGTAACAAGTAACTTTTATATAATACTAACTAAAACTAATACGTATTTTTTATTAGCAACAATATTGTACATGATGCATTTAAATTATTTACATTATTTTAAAGCCGTTGCGTCATTTTTTGTAATTAAAAATATACGTAAACATTCTGGCTTCCCTCCACCCTATAGGTAAGCGCGGTAGCCGTAGAAATAAACACGGTTAACATTCCTATAAACAAGATTGTTGCGGCTCACGCGCGCTTGATTGATGGAGATGCGCGTGCGCAGCTCGCGCTATTAGTGCCGCTTTATGGTAAAAAACGGATAATACTATATTATATTTGTAACGTTAAAAATGTGTCTTTAATTACCACGCTCAGGATAGAATGTATTGAATGTCGCCAAGCGAGGGTCGAAGTAATCACAGAATCACTTAAAATCTTGTGACACATTAAGATCTTTGATAGTTTTTATTGTAACATTTATTTATAATTACGGTCATATTTCTTAGAATGAAAACTAGGTTTTTTTTTTTCAATTTATTTCAGTTCAATGCAACTATTACATCGGCAACAGTTATATAAATCATCATAAAGTGCTGTTTAACAGCGGTCGTGCCAATTGTTCGGAGGATATTTTAAGCGCTCGCATGAATAATAATGCAATCAGACCACATTACAAGTATATCACGGTGCGATTGTCGCGTGTCTGAAATAGCCGAGAAGTGGCAATTGTCGAGTTAAATAGAGTCATAGGATTAAATAATATGCTTGATTTATAACTAACGCCGCCTTACGAGTTAAATTCATTGCGCTCACAGTCTAGTTATATATTTTTGACAAGGGCTTCAACGGAGATACAATTTGTATTATATTATTAATATCACTTAAAATAATGACAGTTTCGTTTTTTTTTATTATCTACATAGAAATAGGCAAAGACAAAACAGTTCCGTGTCTTGTTTTTTTATGCCATTATTATTAATCTTCATTACGATAAAAGTAACAAATTCTCTTATGAACCTTAGTTAGATATATTGAAAACAGCATTAACCTACAATATATCTCATCTCTTTCTAGCCATTTGACGTTTATTTTTCAACATGTCATCTCTTTCTAACATTTGACGTGTTATTTTTCAACGCAACTCAATATTTTCGAACGTCTATTTTTATTGCAAGACCGTTTGCCAAAGAATATTTGAATGCATAATCAAAGCGCTTAGTATGTTTTATTATATATTCATTCTGTTTGTTATTAAATCGACTTTGAAGGCAAGTCTTACTTTGAATCGAATTTAGGATTATTTTAAATATTTTTTATGCTTAATACTTTATTTTTAATTAATATAATAATAATAATTAAAAAAAAACTGTATGACATTCTAGTTGCACTTGGGCTGATAATTCACATACCTTTGCCTATATTTAATATTTAAAAAAGCGAATAACAATGACATACATCTTGTATTAGGTTCTTGTTTTATTACAAAACATACATAAAAGCTTATCTTACTTAAGCCAATAAGGCTCTTTCAAGGATATCGAGTTATATCTTACATCAATTTAAATTGTCTATAATTACAATACAATACAATTGCATAAATAAACAACTAGTAATCACGTAGATGACACGTTTACATTTTTATTATTAATAAATTTATGGCATATTACAATCGAATACGGTTTTATATTAAATAAAAAACTTTTTATATTATTATATTTGATGTTTCTTATTAATCCAGAGTAGTAAAACACCAGGTAAGCTTGGAGTATCTGTTGTCAAACTAATCTACAATGATACGTTCCTCACATATCACTCAATGGTCTATCCTCAGCTTCATTGTCGCTCGACCATTGTTTATTAAAACAATAAGATATTTTTATTGCGACGACACTTTAACGATTATTAATGACATCACAGTGTTTCTTTTAAATTTGGAAAACCGTTGGGCTTGAACGCATTATCTTTATTTATTGTTTTTTTAAAGCGTTTTTTTTCTTGTGGTTCTATATTTAAAATATCTGACTTAAATTGTTAAATTTAGGTTATGTGGTATTGAAAATATACCTTATTAGATTTAGGTATATTGTCTTGGAAAATGACATTAACAAAATAAATCAATGTACTTTTATAATAAAATGACTTTTTTTCTTTGTGTGTAAATCACTGAAAAGTACTGAACGTATTGGTATGAGACTATTATCTACTAATTGACGCGTAATCGTTTTTTTTTTATCTTGTTTGAAGTAGTGCTGTTGGCCCTACTGGCCTTTACAGCGTCACCGGGCGTTCGGGCGAGTGCTAGACTCAGCCCTAAAGTTGAGCGCTGAGCTCGAGGTTGACGTTCGTCCTGAGGGTGTCTCCTATGAGATCGCACCTCGGCTCAGAACGTAGTCGGTGGGGTGTGAATTTAAGCACTGATAGAATTTACTGACGTCACGGCCGCCTCCGTGATGTCGCTAGTCTGGGTCCTCGTTTCCGGCGGCGGAAACGCTGTGAGTGTGAGTTGTGTAGTGTGGTGGTTTTCCCTACGAATGGCGCGTTTGCGATAGTGAAGCTATCGTCTTCGTCGTTCAGGGCGTGCATAGGTCGCCTGAGTCTATTAGGTAGATTACCTCTGAGGGAGGTGTATTGACAGGCTTGTGCTATCAACGGATTACTTTGTTGCTTGGCTCTCTCAAAATACGCCGTGGAAAGTATTTTGAGGTGTTTCGCGATCGAATCGATGTCGAAGTCTTGGTGTAGGTCGACATTACGGATGTACCACGGCGATTCCGTGGCGATACGAAGAAATCGATTTTGAATGGTCTGTAATTTTTTGATTTGTGACGCTTTGATATGGGCAAAGACAGGGCTCGCATAGGTCATGATAGGACGAATGCAGTATAATGTCGTCTTATTTCTAAGGGACATTTTACTCCAACCGCATAGTATCATATACAGTCTTCCTAGTATGAACGCTGCTTTGTTTTGGACTCTGGTTATGTGTGAGTTGAAGTTTAATTTCCTATCTAGATTGACTCCTAGGTATTTGGCTTCCGATTTCCACGGTATTGGTTGGTTAAATAATTTGATGTCTCCCGGTTTGCCCTGATTCCACTTGATGTAGATGGGGTTTCTGGTGAAGTGTACTGCTACGCTTTTGTCGGAATTTACCTCGATTCTAAATTTCCTAAACCAGTCGCCTAGTGCGTTGGCTGCGGATTGGAGTCGTGTGCTGATGACTTTGGTTGAGGTCGAGGTAGTATATAGTGCGGTATAGTCCGCGAAGAGAGCTAGGTTAATCTTTTTAGTGACGTTCGGTATGTTGTTGATGAAAAGGCTGTACAGAATCGGGAATAGCGCGGAGCCCTGAGGGACTCCAGCCCTGATGGGGCGAGATGAGGACAGGGTACCTTCGACTCGGTAGCGGAAGGTGCGATTCGTCAAGTAGTCTCGTATGATGAACACGAGTCTGTCTGGAAACCCTAGTAAATGCAGTTTTTATAATAAACCGTTGTACCAGACTTTGTCGAATGCTTTCGCTACGTCGAAGAATAGAGCTCATGTGGAGGTGGCTTTGCTGAAGGCGAAACCTTTTAGTATGTCTTCCGTTAAGCGGTGGACCTGATTGACGCACGAGTGTCCGGCTCTAAAACCGAATTGCTCGTTTATCGTGATTTGTTTGGCCTGTATGATGGCCTTAATTCTAGCTAGTATGATTCTCTCGTATATTTTTCCGAGAGTGGTACTTACTAGCGGACGGTGGCGGCTTGCTAAACTAAACACGGAACTCGCGGTTATGCGTACAACACTTAATCCGGTCTTGAACAACACTGACACTGAAGTTAGCACGGTTTGTCACTGGTAGGGTGACCCTTAGCAACACAAGGGTCGGTCGGTCGGTGCGTAATCGTCCGTAGATATATATTTATATGGCTTTTTTAATGCCCAGCGAATCGGACCGGTAACAGCCAGTATGAAATATAAGGCTGTTGTCTTTATATGGGCTACTGCCTCTTGGGGAAAAAGATATAGAGCTTATACCATCACGCTGGTCCATTGCGATTAGTGAATTAAATATGGATTTATTAATGGTATTTATTTTTCAAGAATAGATTAAATTTTGTAAGCTAAAATTTATTTTTGAAAACAACAGATTTGTTTCGAGTGAATGACTGAACATGTTGCTGCTTTATCAAATAATATCATTAAGTCACATACTAACATTCTTTCTATAATTGATATGTGAACCGCGGTCAACTACTTATAACAAAATTAATGACAACAATGACCGTTTCGCACCACTTTATCACCGATGTTTTGACAGCTCGCATTGCAACGGTATTCCGCACATCACTTAAAAATCGCCACCTGTCAGAATGTCGTATATATGAAGACTATCGTTGAAATCATGTTTAAAAGTTCGTTATTTTCGAAATGAAATTCGAACGCGTTCGAAAATGGAACCGTTCATATGGTCTATTTTTTCGTTTCAAATGTCGAACGTTTTCTATTGTCGTCGTCAGTCGTGATGACAATGGGTTCAAAGTGTTGATGGGTGATTATCGTCGTACTCTTAGGCCGATATTCCACTAAGGTGTATTTATTTTTTATAAACCTAGATTGTTTAAGAAAATTGTATGGTAACAAAACAAATATCAATTTTAGCGCTTTCTTACTACATATTTGTAATATAGTGTAAATTAATTTATATAATGATATAAATTATGATATCAATTTTAGTGTGATGAGGGCTTAAGCAAAACTAAGCCAGCAAAATTCAGCGTCGATTGACAAATTACTTCGTAATAGCGCTGGAATATTAAAAAAAAAAATTGGAAAAGTAATTTTGTGCTCATTATTTATGAATAGTCGCGTTCTTTAAAATGATTTTATACATAAATTACATTTTCATAATTTGGCCGAACCATCTGAATTATTGCCATTTATAAAAATGTATTATTCGCTGCTTTTATTGCTCATTCGTTTCCCTTTGTTCTTTATTTAAATCTTTCATCGAATCATATTTAATCTGTGTATTTTTACCGCGTAATAAAAATTACTTGGAGACAGTGTTAAATATCGAATGATTTCTTAGAAGAATATATTTTTCTTTGTTCGGAATTTCGACTGTGTTAATCTATAGGATTATAATATCAAGACGGGCGTCACCCTAAAGTATAGTTTGACATTTCTGGAATACGTGCCTCGCATTGTTTATACTACAAACTTCATACTTATAATATTAATAGAACATCATTTCCAAAGAAATAAGTGTTACGTATTTAATAATTTGGTTCAAGTTGAGTTTTTGTAAGACATTACCTGAGTACATTTAATAATTTTATTTATTTAAAAGTGTAATTACAAGAGAAAAACGTCTCAAATGAGTTCCAATTTTTAAAGTTTAAAAAAAATGTGATCACTCCGGTAACGGGACGCCTGGTAGATGCAAAAAGTCTAAATTGTATCAAATGAAATTCTTTATAATAAAAGAAAACCATTAAATCAATATTGAGTACACTAAACAAAACAAAACAAAAAAAAATAATTGAGTGTGGTTAATAAAATAATAATATACGTGCCATGCACAAACAAGGACGAAACGACGGCGTCAAGCCGTATGCCGTCACGACTTACGAGTCGGTCTCGACTTCAAGGCGAAATAGGTGTTTCATATTAAAACTGAAACACTATGAAGCTGAGAAAAATAATATTTAAATACATTAATACTTATAATATCTAATGAGTTATCTTCCAAGGCAAGGTATATTATATGTAAAGATATTTCACTCGCTTCAAATATTCAGATCTATTAGTAATTCAAAATGTAAAAGTTAATCATGACCGTCCGAACAACGTTTAAATTTGGAACGTCAACGTAAAAACTATTGATTTTTTTTTTATAAGCACGTAAATTAATCTTGTGTTGCCAGCAATTAATTTTTTAATGTCAAATAATATATTTAGGCGCATTGTTGACGTCAGATATGTGTTCTAGTGTGTTTTTAGTTTTCGGTTTAAAGACATATTTCTTTTATAATGTGACAAACTTATTCGGATTTAAGGGGAATGTTTAACGATTTGCTATTAAATAATTCGAATAGAATTTAATTACGATTTATGAGTTTAACACATGACAACGCAATGAATAGCTCTAGAGAGTTATGGCTACTTTCTTTATATAAATGTATACATATTTTTTTGAAGATTGTAAATATTTGAATATAAATACTGATAAATAGATTAACATTAAGTGCTTAAATATATATAAAAATATGAATTAAAAATAGGTACTGTATAAATCTTGACCGCGTGGAATGGTGGCAAGAATGCTAGCAGCATTTCCCCGTTGAATCGCAATTCCGATCCTCTGGGCGAAAAACGAACCAGCCCTCCTGTCACCAGTGGAGGCAATAAGGATATTTTATATAATAATTTGAATATATAAAATAATAATAATTATTATAAAAGTATTTTTAAGACATTTTTAAAAACGTCTGTTTTCCTAAATTCTTGTTTAAAAAACGTCTGTAAATTTTATTATTTCATACTGAATTCCGTAAATCCATTATAAATCTGACGTCGTATTATAATGATAGTGTTCTTAATTTTTGCAAAAAAAAAATGGCGCCTGGCTTTACCGTCAACCCACCTTGAGATAGTAACTCAAGTGGTAAATAAAAAAAAGTAGCTTGTGAACCGCCCCTTCTCCGACTCAAACTATCTCTATACCAAATTTCATCAACATCGGTTCAGCGGTTTCAGCGTGTTAACAGACAGAGTTACTTTCGCGTTTATAATATTAGTATAGACAAATAAACAGCATTTTCACACATCTTTGTAATAAATCTTAATATTGTTTACAGAAATCAACCCATTTCGCCGTTTGATGTACTTTATGTGTGTCTAATTACTGAATTTATTGAAACCGCCATTTTTATATTTAGATTTACGTTGTTTAAAATTCTTATAAATATAATTTTGCATTCGTAAATATTTGTTAAGAATTTAATGTCATAGACAAAATTGTATGTTATTTAAATAAATAATCAAAGATTCAATGATAGCTTTATTTTTTTATTTCAAGTAGGTAGGCGGCATTTAGGCAACCTGATAGGTCTCAAAACTGTTATTAACTATTATTGCCTCTGAAACTTTACCAGGGAGTTCCAGCGTACACAAATAGCATCGAAGATTTTTAACCTTGGGAAGGTTATCATTGAAAAACGGGATGTTTTTGAGAAAAAATATTTCCAGGCGACTAAATAACATATTGTATCAAGTTATACGATTGTATATTCATATATTTTCTATTTTATTTTATCACAACGAATTAATCAGGGGCAGATTCATTTAATTTGGAGATTTGCATTGCAACACTCGCGTTAAACATATGATATGCATCAATCCGTGCCTCGCTGAAATCTGACAAATTCCCTGTTATTGCGAGCGAATCAAAACAAAATAGAAAATTGGAGAAGAAGAGACTGATGAGTCAATAATAAATTGCTCTGTAGGTAATACTTTACGGACGTAACTCATCCATATTTAAATATTTATATAGTCAAATATTGCCTCGTTGGTGAAGATTAAATAAGGAAAATGTTAGGAAATTGTTAATATGACACTCTCTTGCCTTAGATACACATATACATAGATGTTGGTTCTAAGCCTGGTCCCAGTTATACTGGATTGACATCCCATTGGGTTAAAGGACAGCATAGGGATCTATGTTTGCGCACACACCATTGATAGCCAAGAAAACTTTACTGATAAAAAGTGTTTTTTCTTGGCATACTTGATTTTATTTATGAAAGTCTGGAAGCGGTATTCGTACTCCGAGTTGTTATTATGTATATGTTAATCGTAAAGGTTTTACGCGTTTTTTTAAAGCAACTGGGATATTGTAGGGATATTCTATACGAATAAACTCGAACTCGCCGTGTGATATGTCTGAATGTGATAAGCTATATTGACTATGGTAATTATAAAATTTATCAAACACTCGTATCAAAATAGCGTATCATCGTAAGTCGGTGACGATCACTCGTGAATAGTTGCGTTTCGTATCTCATTCTTGATATAGTGTCAATAATTCACGAGTGAAATACGAAGTGAAATCTCTAGAATCTCAATACTGTAGTTAATCAGCATTGATTATGATTTTTTCAAATTTAAAATTGTAAATAGGTAATAAATAATTGGTTAAGACACAATGTTTCTTTTTGCTATAGTTTTGCGAGTCAATTTATGTTTGACTAGAGGATATGTTGTGCTACTACATATTCTCTAGTAGGTATTCTCTCTTAGGTTAACGGTCCAAACGGGCTTGCACAAAGCCTTACTACAAAACACTGACACAGTCAATAAAAATGTGCAATAAAATTTGTTTGTGTCCTGTTTTTTCCCGATAAATTTCTTAATAACCAGTCAATGACGAAATGATCACGCAAAAACAAAATATAAAGAATGAAAATTTCAAGGCCCATTTAAACTGAATGCTAATTTTGCACAAATTGGGTGTTTTTTTCATGAAATTATGAGGATTATACGCAAAGAGATCTCGATTATGACAACGATAATTATGTTTTTGAATAAAACAATGTTTATGGGCTTGTGTTGACAGACGCTGAGAAATCTTAATATTATTTGTGTTTGAACTTTAAATTGGGAAGATCAAAAATTTTGATATAGTCATTTAAATCACAATTTAAAATGTGCGTTTTCTTTGATGATTTCATTTTAAATTGAATTATAATACATTATTTACAAGTTTTATTTTAGTTTAAATTGTACATGTATATTTTTTATGGAGTAGGTGACAAACGAGCAGGAGGTTCATCTGATGGAAAGTGACGACCACCGCTCATGTACTTCTGCAAGACT
Source organism: Vanessa tameamea (assembly GCF_037043105.1). Taxonomy (NCBI): domain Eukaryota; kingdom Metazoa; phylum Arthropoda; class Insecta; order Lepidoptera; family Nymphalidae; genus Vanessa; species Vanessa tameamea. The sequence continues at coordinate 7,789,528 of NC_087330.1, read as the reverse complement.
GTGGTGCTTATGTTGCCGGCCTTTAAGTAATATTTAGGATATTTTAGATTTACGGACAAACAAAGTTAGAATATTTATGTATAGTGATGTATGTTTTAATATAAATAGCACTGCACGCATGAAATTACTTGAACCTATATAACCTCCTTGTATCCCACCCTGAGTCATATCTGTCCTTAAGCATACTAAAATAAAAAGTAAAATATACGTTTGCAAATACATATAATATTCGAATATTCAATTATAATTTGCATATCCGATATAATTACTCGGTCTCCTTAATCCGTATATAATACGCTCAAATGAAAAACAATATCAGCACTTACAATTTGGGGACCCATCAATAACTCCCTCCCCATTCCCCCCACAAATTGTGCAGGGAACGTCAGGGTTGACGCAATTATTGCCCCGATCCATCATCAGCGGTGACGTGTGACGCAACTAAATAATTTACGGGTTAAGCATTTAATTCTGTATGGAGGAGAGTAAACTTGCGTTTATTTTGTCTTGACATATTTATTGTAGGAATTATTAAATGTATGAGACGCGGTAGGTATCGTTAATGTCTCAGATATAGTAAAAGGAAGTGAGTATTTTGTTTAATTTGTGTTTTCCTTTAACGATAGTCCTTTGTATGAGATGAACATTATCCGAGTTTTATAGACAAACTTGTAACAGTAAGTTACTGTGTCCGCGAAGTAAAGTCTTAAAGGGTAAGGTGTTTGATTCTATAATAAAACCTCAAATACTATAGCGATTCATCCATTTTTATTATATACCTATATACAAAACATGTAATTATTTTATTTTATGTAATTAAAAATTAACATAATACTTACACAGTTTATCAGCGCTTCTTCTATATAGGATATACATTCCGAATATAGTAATATTCATTGATTTTCTTGAAATAACGACTGAATTGTGCTTATAAGAGTTTGACTACAGAGTGAAAAAAATACGTTCATATAGTGTCATTTAAAAATACTTTGAAAATTATTGTTCATTCAGAACCAACTTAAGCGGAAATTAATTTCAATATTCTAAGACATTTTTGTCTTATGTTTGCGTCGTTTAAGGGATAAAACAACTCGCCTATAATGTGCCTATATAATAATATGTCGAGGGGTTATAAAATGCGTAATTACAGCAATTCACTTGAATACAAATAGTATCGTTACATATATATAAATATAATATATATATTTTCCGATAGTGTTATGAATATCATGTTAGCATGGTAGAGAAAATAGGTTACCTGATGGTGAGTGGTGACCCATAGATATACCAATCATGGGAATTAAGAACAAGTGTTCATGTTATAACACTTGATTACTAAAATCTAAAAAAAATAATTGAAAATATGACCAAGTGGGATTCCACAGAGGGTTACCACAAGAAAAAAAAATGTTATTTTTTAATAAGATATAGAAAATATATACCTACTGTGTTTGCTGTTCAATAAATATTATCTGTGTAAATTTAAAAATATTTATTATACAAGTCGAGCTTGTAATATTAAATAGCTTTTACGAATTAGATATAATTATATAACTTAATATCGTCAAATGATTATATTTAAAGGATTCACAACAATGAATTTATATCAATAAGTAGGTATTTATCCCAATCGGAACAAAAATAAACGATTATTATTGGTCAACAAAAAATATTTTTAATTTTAACATTTCAACGGCTCATGGAATATTTATCAAATATTTTCATAAAGAATAATCTATGTTGTCATTTCAAATCTCTTAAACCAACAGCGTACTCTAATAGCCTCCAACATCGCTGTGAAACCCGAAAACAAATTACTCTCGTGGCGTACAATAGGATTTTCTCAATAACGGCGTGAACAAAGCGCCCCTAGCGTCAACCCGCGTAATCTCTATTGAACTTGTCTGCAATCTGTCAAGAGATGGCGCCACAATGGCGGATTAGCGCGGTTATTACGTCACCTTTGTGGTTCAAGTCCGGGTTATGATCGAGAGGAGAATATTAAGGATTATAACGGCTCCCCTTTTGAGAGTACGCCAATATTTTTGTAAAATATCACGATAGTTGTTGACTATTTGAGTGTGTTATATACTTTTTTGCTTTAGAAATTATTTATTTAATATTAGATGTACCTACTTATAATGGATAGATTATCATAAACACATCACGAGGTTTTTTAAACGTAAGGTCCGATTTAATTAAAACTTAGGATAGTTACTCCTTTAGCGACGGAGATATACAATAAGAAAGGATTTTTGAAAATTTCAACTTAAAGAGGGGAAATGGGTAAAATGAAATGTTTATCCGTAGGAAGACAGGAAGAATAGCTAGAATAAAATAATTTGTACTGATTATGAACGCACAACCAAAACGACTGTAAGTTTATTTTATAACGTAAGTATCCCCTAAGAAAGGATTTAAGGTAATTTCAAATTTAAGGAGGAGAAATAGGCGAATAAACAAGGATAACTTTGTTTTAAGTTTATATATAAAATTATCTGAGTCAGTCTTTGGCGTATATTCCACAGATAACTATTAATAAACATAAATAAATAAATTAATAAGCCTTTTATTTTCTCATTTTCCATGCAATTACAGTAATTTAATTTTTGAATTATATTATTTAGTTGTTGATTGAGTTCGATTAAATTTTTTTTGTTCATTTTTTTCTATTTATATTTTTTTTCTACATTTTTTAAATGAGAAACCCCTGCGTGTAAAGGCCTCCTCCATCTGTATCCATTGATTTCTATTCTATACATATATATCAATATCAGTTAAGCGTTAATGAGGACAGGACAAATATACTTTCAGATAGCTATATTCGTAAGGTTAAGCCTGAATACCTTCAAGATCCTTCAATAGCATTAACATTTCTCCCTCAACTTAATCAAACTTTGATGCATGAGGTCTTAGTATTGTCATTACGTGTGATTGCTACTCAGAGGGTAAAATAATAAGATAGCCCTCCGAACTTAGTTACAATTTTGTGGACGTATAATATTTTGACAAATCTTTATATTTATAATTCGTCTGTACGTATGTTTGTATGGCACCGAAGTCTTTCAAAATAGATGGGCCAATTTTAATTAAATTCGTTGTGATTTTAAGTGGGTACCTGTACGGTTTCTATTGGACCCGGTAGGAGTAGCTGTGATTGGGTTCCAGCTATTCGGGTTTTATTATATTTATTTATTTTAATTTAATTGAAACATATTTGAGGCGAAGTTGAGACAGGCATAATCGTACCTAACTTAGGTTTTTTTTTTATTTTATCGGTAGGCGGACGAGCAAATGGGTCACCTGATGGTAAGTGGTCACCACTGCCCATAGACAATGGCGTTGTAAGATATATTAACCATTCCTTACATCACCAATGCGCCACCAAATTCGGGAACTAAGATGTTACGTCCCTTGTGCTTGTAGTTACACTGGCTCACTCACCCTTCAAACCGAAACACAACAATACTGAGTACTGCTGTTTGGCGGTAGAATATCTGAGGAGTGGGTGGTACCTACTCAGACGGGCTTGCACAAAGCCCTACCATCAAGTAATTAATAGTAATATTAACCATTTATTGTTATTATTAAATCAAAATAAATTCAAATGATGACTTTTATACCGTAAAATCAAATCAAATCCAAATAGTTTTTTATTCAAGTAGGCTCATAAAAGCATTATATCATGTTACAGTACTACCGAGTTTGACCGAGTTCTACCGAGGAGAATCCGAAAAAAGATCATTACTTACTCATACCGAGACAATTTACAAGGTTAATAAAAAGAGTACCTAACTGCTGAATATCTTGCCAGTTCTCGGTAGAATATACATTGAAGGTAGGTTTATATTCAATTCGATTCTGTAAAATGAGCTTATTTGAATTAAATGTATTTATTTAATTGTTCCAACATAATATTAATAGATTTAAAATAATTTGTTATAAGTGCCTAAAATATCTTCTTAAACATATTATATACTAACATAGATTATTATTATATTTAAAGTCGCCATACGTCTCAACATTCCTTAGTGTCTGATTTTTATGACTGATCTGATCTGACAAAAAAACATAGATCCTAATATTCAGTGTTACGATCCGATTTTTTCACACTTGTAACATTATTGACGTTCAGTTAAATGCGTTTGTTTTAAAATCTCTTATTGTTTAAAGCATATTATAAAAAGACCGTGTTTTGCAGAAATGTACTAACCCACAGAAGCACTAATAAAAATTGTTATAATTTAGAAGAACACAAACAAACACTTGTACAGCGATTTAAATAGTAACCCTGTAAAATGTATATGAATGTAATTATAAGGTTTTACATATTATTTTAAAGACTTTTTTATTTTATTTCATAACTCTCCTCTTTCTGTTTAATAAGTTTTATAAGTTTGTGGTATTGTATACATTATATCCGAACAACACGGTCCTACTATAAACAAAGAATCAAAACGTACGAACGTTATAACATTCCAGCAAGAATACTTAAATCCTAAACGTCGATGTGTGCGTGCGAAGTAATAAATACTCTAATCCAGACTCACACATGGATAAACATAAGTTACATAATTAACAGGGTTATATCAAAAATGCTGTTTATATTAATGTCTCCGTTGGGATATTATAAAAATTATTTATTACTTTGTAAGCATAACAATCGTATATATACTAATAAAACGTGTCACCAACAAAATAATTGGGGCGGAAAATTATTATATTATTATAAATAGTTTAGAATCTGAATATAATTTTATTCGTGTCGTACGGGAGCAGGCCACGCTCATAATTCATAATTCTATGTAAATTAACTGAAGCGTTTTGATACTTGAAAGTCTATTTTCGTTATTCTATAAAGGTATTTATCATCTTTACATATTTAATAAATAGATGAAATGAAAAGGTTAATTCTGTTAGAAGCGTTTCTCTATCAAACAAAGAACAAATCGTGATTTATTTCATTTTACTGTTGAGTTTTACTAGGATTGTGATTTAATGCTCCACCAGTACAAGTCTCAAGACTTTACAATCGAAGTATACGAACACAAAGATTTTATTGTTCTTGATAGTAAAATAATTCATAAAAAATAAAAAGTTTTATTTATTTGAGCCTCGGGACAGTATCCGCGATAATTTTATAGTTTTATTGGCATTTATCTTGTGAAAATACCAAGAAGAGGCGGGTTTTAATAGGATTTATTGTACATTTATTTTTTGTTTCCGAGCATAATAATTTTCGATTTTCCGTCATCGCATGTTTGAATTCTTTGATCTTTGGACGTGTCGAATTTAAAATATTTGACGTTAAACAGATATACGTGCGCCTCGGCGTAATAGGAACTGACTCGTATGCCGTGTCGGCAGACGTCATGAGGTTCTCATGCCGCGTTGCTTTCCCCGCGGCCTTTTATGTGTGTTGCTATATAATAAGAAAAATATATTTAATTTATTAACGAAATTATGTTTTTATTTATTTTCTTCATCTATGCTAATATTATAAAGAGGTATAATTTGTTGGTTTGTATATAGAGGTAATCTCTAGAAGTATTTTTTTTTTCTACTGGCTACATTATTCCTGAGTGCTATAGGGTATAAATTATATTGATATCATATCATTTTCTTTATTACTAAGTTGCATCCGCGCTAAGCCGTAGCGGGTCGTTAGTTAATTATAAATAACTTCTACTTGTTTTCTTGCATTGTCCATTGGTATTTTCGCAGCTTTTGCCACCTGAATTCGAATTTACTCCTTCGTTTTTAATTGTATAATAATTTATGGTAAATAATCAGAAAGTAAGTGTATTTGAGATATATTACTCACCTTAAAGTATCGAGTTTTATGTCATATTTTTTTCTACAAAGTAAATCAATAGCCCACTGTTGGGCTGAGGCCTGATCTCCCTTTGAGGAAAAGGTTTGGAGCTTATTCCAACAGCATATTACCTCGTTTATACACATTACCACATTTATAAACATAATTTAAGCGCATGAAAATTCAGTGGTGCTTTGGGATTGAATCTGCAATCATCGCTTAAAAAGCAAGCGTTTTAACCACTGGGTCGTTTTGTTTATTTTTGTGATAATATAAAATTTAAACAAAACCAGCGGAAATACGTAACTATCTATATATAAAATTCTATATCATTAGAGGCTAAATAGTTAAAGCTTTCAAATTAAATATTTAATTATATTTTTTATCTGTGATTATTAGATATGTATTGTAATAAAATTTAAGTGGCATAAAACTAATTTGTATAGAAGTGTAGAACATTAATTTTCATTTAGTATAATTTTTAAAAGGTTTGAGTTGGGAATAAATTTACATTTTTATTTGAACACCTATAAAATAAAATTTCATAAGTGCTTTTATTGAAACCAAAACATCGAAATAAAAACTATTTTTATATATGTTTTAAGCAATAATGATATTATTCTGAAGCTCCCCTAATCATTTGTTTCCATAATCCCCTGAACCGATCTAATCAAAGTTACTCGAGTCTTGGCAAGTTTTTACGTCTAAGGTTATTATTGTGTAAGACACAAGCTCATCTCAGAACAAGTTCTAACGAGATTAGATGTATGACAGTGTAAATTGAACCTAGGTATTACCTTGGATATATTATATTAATCATTGTGATGTATCACTTTGATTGGTTTTTCAAGTGTATTTTAAATATAATTTGAACTCTATTGCTTTCATTATAAAAGAGTTTATAATATTAAGTACGTTTAATGTTTAAAACTATCTAAAATTGACTATAAATTGTCTAATGGGATTTTTTTTTTATGGTATTGTTTGGCGGACGAGCATATGGGTCAGATGGTAAGTGGTCACCACCGCTCATAGACAAAGGCGCTGTAAGAAATATTAACCATTCTTTACATCACCTATGCGCCACCAACCTTGGGAACTAAGATGTTACGTCCCTTGTGCCTGTGTTTACACTGGTTCACTCACCCTTCTATCCGGACACAACAATATAGAGTACTGTTATTTAGCGGTAGAATATCTGATGAATGGGTGGTACCTATCCAGACTGGCTTGCACAAAGCCCTACCACTAAGTATACCAAAAAGTATGTAGGTTGGTTTCACCAATTTTGCACTTTGATTGGTGATTTTTGGTTTTATATGCCTTTCTTCCGGTAGGTATAATATGGTATTCTGTTGAAGTATATATAGGTATTATTAATAGTATAATAATTACGTAATTATAAGATCTGTAAAAATATTTAAAAATCAGTATATTTTAAGATAGTTAATTAAAATAGAGTATATGTCATTATAAATTAAAGAACATAAAGATTTCTCAATTTGATTACGTTTCGATATAATATTTTCACTTAAGTACAGTTAGAAAAAAAAAAAAATTATTCAATTCGAAAATTATTTTTAAACAACGAAAAATAGCCCACGTTATGATAATCCCACGAGACGCAGTCCACGCCGGCGCTGTAAATATAAAGTTCATAAAATTCAAATTAGCACCAACCCTCGGTCTTCAGGGGCCATTTAAATTCATAAATAAGCCCTTCAGGAGAAATATGGGACAAAAAGTCCCCAACAATTAACAAATCGGTGCCGTTTTAGGGTTAATTTTAACCGTTTCCTACGCCTTGGGAGTTTTTTTTGTCTGAAATTTACTGCGGTAACCTGAAACGGTTTTGAAACAATAAATAGTGAGTGACAAATAAAGTAAGAGGGAAGGTGCTTCGGCTATCCTTAAGACGTTTCACACGATATGCAGAATCAATACCTTACAAAATATACCCATGTGGTATATGGTAATATTTTTTCAGTACAGCTGAGATAGATTGCTTAGGTTCTATATTAGATAATACACCTCATAAAGGAAGGCATGTTAATCGATTTATTAAAGTACAATATTAGGTACATAGCCTATTCCACTAGGGAAGCAAACGAATTGTTATGATAAAAAAAATAATAATAATGAGCGTTGCAAGTTCACATTCAGGAATATGATTAGTTAAGTTACTTAGTTAGTGAGTTAGCTATTCACGAATAGTTGCACAGTTTTTAGGGATGAGTTATGTGAACGAATATTGTCCGTTTACACAGTATGAAAGTACAGTATAAAAAATCGAATGTTATCGTCAGTAATATTACATTCATGAAAGTAACCTAAACGTCCAATTTAAAGTCTTGTAACACTGATCCTATTACAAATATGCATATAATTTTATCATAAATCGTCCGTTTCGTGCAATCCCGTGTGAGGTGTACATTAACCCGTCATCCGAGTCTATCTTTTTTACAATCTTAACATCTGTTTGTTATTCTATCTATTTCGGTACATCCGAATTGAGAACAGAATCCTCTCCCTGTCATTGTACATCAATTAAGAAGCCGCATTTTGTTTTAATGGCTGTTATATTTCAATCGCAAACGCTGTGTTTTATGCGATAATTTTATTTCTTTAATTGTATTTTTTTTTATCTATATATAACCGTAAAACGCCACTGTGCTGTAACGCAAATGTGTAATGTACACACACATGGAATTAAATCTGAATTTAGGGGTTGTTTAAATTTCTTTGTGCATTTATTAGCGGTGATACAGCGGTGGCTCCTGGCTTATTTAACAGCTTACTTATGTGAAACATATTCTTCCGCGTGTTTTGGGGGGTGGTCGTAGGTGTAAGGTATACAATAGCCTATGTCCTTCATTGGGATTACAACTTCCTTTATAAAAAATTTCATCAAATTCGGTTTAGTGGCTTGACCTTGGAGTTTAATGATAGAGTTACTTTTGCATTAATAATATTAGATGAGATAAAAAATAGGTATCTCAATTCTAGACAGTAAGTGTGGTGTATCAAGTCTTTATTGTTAACTTTGAAGTGTGCATTGAATTGTACTACAATATGTTTTATGAAATAAAATAATATTATATTTTTATAGCTTCAGACAATAACTAAGTATTCATTTTTAATTTTGACTATGATTATCTCTTTATAAATTTTTTTAACCAAACGTTGTCTGTGTTCGGTCCGCAAATGGTACGCATAATGGTACCATTTCGTTATTTGTATTTTTAGCCTCTTAGTTGTGATGATATTCTTTGCTACATAATAAAAAAAAATCACAGTTATTTCTCTAAATATATTATATTTAACTTTATTTAATATTATTACAACGAATCATAATATAAAAGCATACTTAATATTATTAGGGTAGGGTTTTTTTGCAAGCCTTGTTAGTCTTGGTTAATACCACCCAATCACCACATTCTATCGTCAGGAATACTTAGGGACACATCTTATTTCGCAAGGTTGACAGAGCATTGGCGATGTAAGGAATAATCAATATTTCTTTCAGTTTTAATGTCTATCGCCCAAATGTCCGTTGCCTATTTGCACGTCCACTAATCTATTTTAGAAAAAAAAATCATGAATTCGAATTTCAAAATTAAAACTAATATTCATTGTAATAGTTTATGTATTCGTAATTTAGAAAAGGGACTGAAAGTGTATTTCTATTGCCTTTTTGTAATGCCTAGAATTCTTCAAACTTTGAATAATATTTTTAAACGCAAAGTTATTAAAATTCTTTATTAGCATTGGAAGGAATATTGCCAAGATTATTCATGACTACCGATGTTCTAATATTTTAAGTTGACCCACTTCTCGTAGCTTAGCCCATTTTTCTGATCCAAGTGTAAACTTATCTTACTCGTTGCTATGAAAACTGTGCTAAGCTGGAATGATTACATTTTAAAAAGTAAAATAACAGACTATTAATGTCCAATGCGGGTTGGCGGAGCTGTTTCTTATTGTGATTGTTTAGTATTTCAGTATTAGAATTGCAAGTAAAAATCCTACGTGCTAGTAGCAGAATACAATCTACTTATGTGCCAAATTTGATTGATTGAGTAACAAGATGTTTGTTATCATCAGCATCCATCCTTCCATCCATCTAACCTGTCGTATTTGTAATATTATATATATATTATACTTATCAAATACAAATATTAACAAAAATATTTTGATAAGCGTGTTACGAACCGCAAACCAACAGCGTATCGTTAACACTAAACGAAGAAAACGTGACTAAGAATAGCTCCTTTCAGCACCCCAAACAAAACGTCATATAGAAATATTCAAAAGCAAAGAGTGAAGCGTGGTTATTGTCATATTATGTTTTATGACAGCTACCAGAGAGATGTTTTAATAATCTCGAAATAACTCGATGCTATATTCTCTTAGACGTTGACAGTCGAGTGACAGCGACTTGGACCTGTGAATGATATTATTGTGGTAAAACTTGTATCGTCTGCTAGAGATGAAATTATTACATGAGATGTTTATGGCATTCTCAATGTATAAATTCCAATGGATTTAAAGCTAGTAAGGAATATTTGTTAAGGCTAATCTTGTAACAAATGGACCGACTTTGATAGAACTTTCGTTTGTCTCGTGGAAAGGTTAAAGGTTATCGAATAGAGCGATAAACTTACTGGGAATAGAGCAATTAACATTGCACGCAAGTGAAATTACAAGCAACGACTAGTTACGAATAGATTTAGAGAAGCTAAATCTTTGAGTTACTTAATTTATTTATAATTGATTGAAATTAATGACGGTTACATTTATGTTAGCAAATTTAATTCTTTCCATTTGATTTATATTTTGACTACTATTAGGCAACAAAACAAAGTCTAATCATGTGTTTAAAATCCAAGATCCGAAATTTCGATGAAACGATGAAAAAAATACTTAATTTTTTTTTATAAAATAGGACCAAATAAAATTTTAAAATAAATAAACCATTTTATATACTATAAGAAGCTAAATTAAGTTTAGAATTAAGTGAGGTCGCATCCTTTCATTGTTCTGTATGCTAGCTCTTTTAATCAACTTATAACCACTGCCAGACCACATAGGGTTTAAGACTTAAACAATATGCAAGCTAGAATTACGTAACAGATCATGCAGTTAGATGCGCGCGAGACCCCCGCGGCGCGCGCGCATCTGATCCGGCTAACGAGGACCGAACAATGTCTCTATTAGCTTATTCTGGGGTTTTAGATTGGAACTATGAAATATTTAGAGATGATTTCTTTTAAAAATTAATAAATCGATGAAGATCTTGATTTCAAATTTAATACAATATAAAGTACATTAGGTGCAAGGCTGATTTTTGTTATAGACGTAGAGGGGTGTTTGAATATAATTAGCAATACCTTGTTTTCAATAATTATAAATACGTACTACAATTATATTGTCAGCTTACTTTGCTTATATTATAATATTAAACTTATATATTTATTTTCATTATAAAATTTGGTAACAATGATATTGTTAAAATTAATCATTTTTCCCGACTTAAAAATAATGTTCTTTTTTTCGTATGTTTGATTGTATGTTTGTGCATTCGCTTTCACTGGGAAGTAGTATGTTTAACTGAATAATGACATCAGTTTGATTTAAATTATAACTATCTTTTAACGCCCTATTTAAAGATAAGATCAGATAGTTATCTTGGCGTATGCAAAGTCAAATCAAACTACTATTTTTTTGTCATTTTAAATTAAGAATTAATTCCATTCGACTCCTTTCCTTTCTCTGTGGAACCGTACGACGATCGTTCCCCTTATACTATGCAAATAAAGTTAGTAGCAAAAACAAAGCGAAACACGGTAATTACACTTGGTGGAAAATTAACTGACATCGATACGGCGTACATGCTCTCGGCCGTGAACGTGGACGTAATGAGTCGATATCGCGTTTAGTGCACGGCAGTGTAGTTAAAATGTTTTTTTTTTGTTTTTTTAATGAATTAAGCCGGTCATTGTATGGAGTTGGAGTAATTTATATGAATTTGTTTATATTTTATAATGTAATGAAGTGTAGTGTGTTGATTTATCGAAGACAATTTATATCCGTTATATTGATAAGAAAAATATATTAAGTATTAATTTTGCATCTGATCCGTGCTAACGTTGCATATAGAAACGTTGTGTTTAAATATGATCATGTCATTTTAATCTCAATGCGTTTAAGGGATATTGTTTTTAAAGATTTTAATTATGTCAATTAATTTTAATTAATTTGTTTGTAGAATTAAAAAAAATAAGAAAAACTTTATTGTAACCAAAAAATTACTACAGTATAACATCAATTTAAAAAGATAGACTTAAAATGTAGAGTAGTTTTTAATTTATATATTTATATATATTGTATTATTTTATGTAACTGTTTATTTTCTAATACATAATAATATGCAGACGTCTTCATATAATTTATACGGAGACGTACATATATTATTTTTAACTAGCTGTGCCCGCGACTTCGTTCGCGTTGTTTGAATTTAAGTTATTTGGATATTGTAGCGTGATTTTATTTTTATTCTAAATATAATTCTAAAGTAAAACTAGACTAAGTTACTCCTCATTACATCCGCTATCTGTCAGTGAAAGTCCCGTCGAAATCTGTTCAGCCGTTCCAGAGATTAGCCGGAACAAACAGACAGACAGACAAAAATTGTAAAAAATGTTATTTTGGTACATGTACCGTGTATATATATGCATTTAATAAAAATGGGTTATTTTAATATTACAAACATACACTCCAATTTTATTATATGTATAGATGTAACTGACAATTTATCTTCGTGTTAATTAATAGCTAGCTTCCCTTATTCTAATTACTTGACTGGCAGTAAGTTTTGACCTCAAGTTTGTTTAACAGTAATCTGAAAACTCACACACAACATATAAGATCTCAACTAAAGGTGGCAGGTTTAGTCATCATCACACCTGTGATCATCAGCATCGTCGCCTAGGAGTGAGATATTTTTAAATCTCCTATTCTTTTTAAATGGAAAATCATCTACTTTGTACTACACGTGTTTTTTCTGTAATGGCAAAATGGAAGAAAAACGTCTTAATCCGAGTGTATCTGTGGGGATCCTTAAGCGTCCGTAAGGGTCCGTGGTAGTCGAAAGAACTAACGTAGGCTCTGTGTTGATATTTCTACGTATTGAACACTATATTGGTGACTAAATTATAAGTAGGTATTTAAAATATTATTAATAATCTTTAAAAATGTTTTTATCGTCCCACCTGGTACTATTTTAGAAGCCATTTGTAAAATAAAGAAACGCGATCTCTGTAAGCGAGGGTTAACTTCGTACGCCACATAAATTTGCTAGCAAAGGGTTGTAAATTCCTGAATCCCCTTTAGTTCAGTGATATATGGCGACCTATATAGCTTGACCTGCCCCATCTCCCTATTTCAATATCAGTAAAGAGAAAATCGGGGTGAACTTGTGGATGTCCCGAGACCAGATTGTAATGGTTGATTTTTTATAAACACGAATGAAAATTTCAAGACTATAAGATATGTTTTCGATCCCTTTATTTTGATAATGGATTGGACTATCGGCTAATCGATCTTTTCCGGTGTATCTTATTTAGATCACTTTACCTTTTTAATATTTAATGTTTATGTAAATATTTATAAAGTGGAATTTAGCACATATACAAGAAGTAAACCTTTTTTTTATTTTATCACTAGTTTTATGACGTTACTTTTTATACGTTTTATATTGGGAATTTCAATATTAATATATTCTCATAGATATTTCTGAAGTTCTAAATTTTATTTATTTTCTCAGTCAAATAATTTAAATAGATATATGTTTAATGGTGATAAATATTCTATGTTATTTTGATAATTATTAATATTGCATAATTTTAATTGATTTATTTACTGTCGTTTATTATTTTTTGATTATTATATAAAAAAACACTTAATTGTATCAATATAATTGTTGTGAACAAGCCATGTACACGTGTTTAGGAATCATACATAAAACTTTAAGTAGATTTTACAGCGCGAGTGAAGGTTTTATAACATAATATTATTATGTTACTGCTGTAATTGCTGTTTTGCTATTTATATGAAAACCGCATGCGTAACCGTTTTGATGTTAAACATTATATATATATATATGTTTTACATCGTATTATAAATGCTATAGTTATATATATTTAATAGATATACACATACAGTTCAGTCAGTTTATCTGGATGCGTTTTGTCCGAACATGTCGTTCCGTTATGTAGGTATATTTGAACGCTCATGTCATCTTTATTTATAATGTTAATAAAACAGCAATAAGGGCCAGACTGACTGTATCAGGGCCTCCGCGCAATTAATTTTTAAGGCCCCCTTTCAAGCTTTCTTAAATATATTCATTCCTTTAATTTTATTTATTAATATGACGGTTTTTTTACTATAATATGATGATATACAATTTCCCAATTTTGGCCCCAGTCCATACGGGTCCCTAGGCAATTATCTCCACTGCCTAATTTATAATCCGGATCTCGCCGCAAAAGCACAACGATGAACGGGCCTTAAAATGTGAAAGCCGCTCCGATCCTGACCCCTTGAGCTATTGTCGTCACCGTGACCATAACCAAACTGGGGAAAGGGGAAAACAAGCATAACAAGTATTCAAATAATAATCTTCATTTAATATTAATGTCACATTAATCGTAATTACATTAAGTCTAACTGAATAACTAATGTACGGTCGCAACAATTACTTAAAATTAATCCTAGCTATAAACATCTATCGGAAATGTTACATACAAAATGGATCCCTATTTCACGATACGGTAGTATTTTTTACTTTTTAAGTTCGGAGGTGAAAACATGAGGTCCCATTAAGGTATTGACTCGGTCAGACATGCGCGCGGTCCGCAATAATTCACAAAGAAATCCTGCCAATATACGTAGTGTTTGGTCATAGATTAAAAAACTTACAGACTAGGGCAAAGGCAAATAAAAAAAATATTATAATCAAATATAGAGTAAGATGGCTTAGCGATTTGAACACAAGAATGATAAGCGAGGCTACAAATTTTCATGTGTTTAATTTGTGCTGCATGTGTATCCACCATTCCGAGTTCGAGCAGTATAGCGGTACAAGCTCTAAACCTCGTAAAGTGGAAGGCTTTTGTTCAGTTGTAGGACATTTACAGGTGTTTATTTTTTGTTTTAAACCTACATTAATTCTTATTAAAGCAAAAGTGTGCATTCGTTTACACCTCTATCACACAACAACCGACAAACGCATAAATATATTTTTTGCAATATGCAAAAATTATGTTTCTTGGAAAAAAAATCAAAACAGAAAACCGCTAATTAAAACTTGAATAGTAACAATATATGTAGCTATTACATAAATTACATAAGCCATGAAAATATATTGCTTTACATTGCATTTGACGTTAATGGTGAGTGTTGACCTGATATTTTTTATGTAATGGACGACAGACGGGGCAAATGTCAAGTAGTGCGAACTGATGTTAAGTAGTCACCACCGCCACCTTTATCATCCGTATATCATCCGGATTATCAACTAGCCACCAGCCTTAGGAGCTAAGATTTTATGTTCCCTGTTTCCTGTCTCATTCAGAATTCAAACCCGAACACAATTGTAAGTATTGCTGTTCGGTGGGAGCCGAGTTAAACGATGATTTCTGGTTCAAACCCAGGCAGGCACCACTGAATTTTCATGTGCTTTATTTTGTGTTTATAATTCATATCGTGCTCCGCCGTAAAGGAAAACATCGCGAGGAAACCTGCATGTATCTAATTTCAATTAAATTCTGCCACATGTGTATTCCACCAACCCGCATTGGAGCAGCGTGGTAATATGCTCCAAACCTTCTCCTCAAAGGGAGAGGAGGCGTTGGCCCAGCAGTGGGAAATTTACAGGCTGCTAATTTAAACAAAAAAGTGCTGTTCGGCGGTATAACATCTGACCAGTGGGTACCTACCCAGACCTACCACCAAATCAATAAGCAGCATCGTCTATATCAACTCACGATAATAGATAGTTTTATAATATTATAGTTATTAATAATTATGAAAATGTATTTTTCTATATTTAAATTTAAATAACAAAAAATATAATTATACATAATAATATCTTCTGAATCATTTTATTTCCAGTTAAACTTTCACCCCAATAATGTTTATTGTGATAGTTAGTAACATCTTGATCAAATTTGAATTCGTCGGGCCCGAGGATTTCTTTCAAAAAAGATTCATCTTCTAAATCCTCATTAAGCATGAATCTACAGAAAGCAACTCTTCTTTCAGCATCCTCTTCGTAAATAACGTGCACAGGATTAAAATGATAATACAAAATATCTTAATTGTAACTTAGCTATTGAACTGTTTATGTATCTAAATTTAATTTAAACGATTATGTTTTTAAAATAATCTGCAGAACAAGTTTCATAATGATTTTTTTTGTTTTTCAGGCATATTTGAGTGAAAAAAATAAAATAAATATTGAAATAACATCGTTTTCCGTCTCGCATTTTTAAATTTTGACCGATAATTATTGTTTAAATATTGAAAAATATCCAGTGTTTAATCGTGTTTATAAATCAGAAGAAAAAATACATTTTAATTGATACTTTTTTTAAAATACATTTTTGAAGTTGCATTTTTGACTTATTTTGAAAAAATCTAAAAAACGCGATAACTCAAATATGGTTCACTTTTGCATCATGCATATAGGGGTTAAAATTATCGCAAATAGTCACCCCTATTACCTCCTAACGGGAATACGTCGAATTACCAATAATCCTGTATAAAACTTTTTATTGCACGTCTTATTACTGGCATTACAAATTTGTATTAAAAAGTTGTTTAAATTAAAAAAAACAGATTTTTTATCTTAAATAGATAAGGCGCTTGATTTTATATCTATGTTTTGTATTAATACGCCATAAAAATTAAATATATTCGTATGGAGCAAGTTTTTAAATACTAATAATGTATCAAAACTTTATCTTTATCGTGAAACTAGTGATTACCTGTAATTTTGTCTATCTATATATACTAGCCGTTCTTTCATCGGTGGAAATTAAGAGAAAAAGCAACTTTAGCAAATTATAACGGCTGTATCTGCTTAACTCTTTTATAATTATTCTGATGGTACCATCCTGTCCATTTAGCTTTAGGAAGTACCAATATATTATGTCAAAAATATAACATTTTAAATTTGTTTTTTGTACATATTTAATAGTATTTATAAAACCCTACGTAAATCTATATTAATATTATCAAAAAAGCTAAAATATGCTTGTTTGTATGGAGGGGGTTATCTCCGGAAACAATGGACCGATTCTTTAAAAAAACACTGGTAGAAAACTACATTATTCCTAAGTTAGCACTTAGCCACTTAGCGTATCAATTATATTTACATAATATCAGTTTCTTTAATAATAAAATGCACCCGCGTTAAGCCGGGGGGGGGGGGGGGGGTTTGCTAGTAACAGTAATAGCACACGCAAGCGAAATTTCTAGCAACGTCGTTAATGAAAATGTTGCTAATTGAACTATTTTTGTTCATTAATTAAAATAATAAAGAATGATCGTTATTTTTATTAATAATTACAAATAAACAATTCCTCTTATAGCATTGCCTGTATACCTTTCGTAGATATCACGCGTCAACAAACAGATACACATCGTTTCTGTTTCTTATTCTATATGACATCAAAGGAGCCGGCAGTTGGCATTACTCAGGACGGATACAATATACTGATCGGTATTTTATCGACGCCGAGGGATGTACTTAAGTTTAACAATTTTAATAAAATATGCGTCCGTGAAAAGTGTGCTCTTCGAACAATTCGAGAGATTATTGATTATTATTTTTATTTCAGTATAAACATTTCACGTCCGAAATTTATCTTTAATTTAATGAAATAGTCTAATAAGATTAGTGTTTAATAAGTTTTTGATTAAGATTTCCTATTGAGACATTGAATTTTCACGTGCTTTATTTGTGTTTATAAGTCATCTCGTGTTTAGCAGTAAATTCTGACACATATGCATCAACCTAAATCGGAGCAGCTTGTGGGAAAACAATTCCAACCCTCTCCCCAAAAGGAGGATGGCCTAAAAATTTAATCTAATATATTTTTCTTTTAAACATTTGTATCGAAAGTCCTAATGTAAGTATTACAAAAGGTAAATTTATGTATTGTTTCCGTAAAAATTAAGAGTGAGCCAGTGTAAATGGTGACTCGGATAAATAAGGATCGTTTACGTTGTAAAAAAACTTTTGACATTTAATATGAAATAAAAGCAAGACGCGAACGCATTTGACATTTCATCTTCGAAAGTAACAAAAAACCTAACATAAGGCGGAAAATGTAGCTCGGTGCAGAAAATAGACTAATCTTGATAATTGATCGGATCACTGACCCGTTCGTGTGTAATCTTGTATTTTAATATTTACCGCGAGATAATTTTTTATTGGAATGTAAATTTTTCGCATTCTCGAGCGACAGGTTTCGTTGTATGTTCGTTTTTTTTTTTTTACTTAAATAAAATTTAAGTATGTTTAATTTTTGCTGAATTTATATTTTCAATGTGTTTTCTAAATATTCTACATTTAATTGGTTTAAGTACTTTTTTATTGTAAATATAATACAGACGTGGCAACTTAAAACATTAATTGAATATCATTTCTTAGATAACAAAGTCAATAAGGCATCAAACGATACTATGTTGGAACATTTAAAAAATGTCGAAGGCTGAATGCGGAATGCAGTTTGATATGGCCACTTCTGATGATCACGAATGCTTCAGTTACTTCATGACGACCTCTGTGGTCGAGTAGTGTGTGCAACGGTTTTCATGGATACGCCACTCCGATATCCTGGGTTCGATTCCCGGTCGAGTCGATGTAGAAAAAGTTCATTGGTTTTCTATGTTGTCTCGGGTCTGGGTGTTACCGTCGTTACTTCTGATTTCCATAACACAAGTGCTTTAGCTACTTACATCGGGATCAGAGTAATGTATGTAATGTTTTGCAATATTTTATAATTTATATTTTATATATATTTATGCCTGTATTTAACGAAATGTTATTGTAGCAACCGATTGTTTTTGAGTTACAACTAGCGAGCCGTTAAAGTCCGAAAAATCTTACGTCACATACTTATCGAAACGCTTTTATATGACAATTCTATCACTCGTAAGCAAAACGAATCGTTATTATATTGATTAATGATTTATAAACTAGTATAAATATGCATATTTAACGAGAATAAAACGGCTTGCCATATTAAAATTAATATAAAATAAATCAAAACCCGACAATTAGTTTTCTTCTATAAAATCATTAATGTTTTTTTCATCATAGAACTTTTCAAATCATTAATTCTTCAAATCAGACATCAAAAATGTCCAATCTATAGTCGTTCCTAGTTTTAATACCTTTCATAATATTTATTGTAATAAATTTACGTAAAGAAATTTTATGACGATAAAATAGTCATATTTTAACACGAACTTAGAGTTCATTGGCACAACTTGACATCAAACAGACTTTTATACTTATCAGAAATGAACACTACGATTATCTATGTATTATTCAATTTTAAAATATACACGAATTGTTTTTGAGTTAACATTTATTTTATGTACGATTATATTGAGCGTGAAATTATGCGGATTGTATTCATGAATCAATAATGATATAGTATTAATGTTGTGTATATTCAATAAGGTTCCAAATGTTATTGGAATTATTATTTGATATATTTTTTGATTAATATTAGAAAGCTTATCGGGTGAAGTGTATATCCATCTCTTGGGCTTCCTGGGCTTAACTAGCTGGGCTGGGCCAGTAATAAATTATTAAGTTTTTCTAATAGAGTTCTAAAGAAATTTAGAGGTTAGAATCCTTTGATTAAAATGGGGGGGGGGGGTTAACTAGCGCATTTCATGCCGGTTCTTTTCGGAATCTACTTTCCGGACCGGTACCTTTACATTTAATTCAATACCTACTACTACATGATTCAAAAGTGCTCTTATGAACCTCCTCGAATAAAGAATATTTTGAGTTCAGTTATATTTTATTTATATTGTTCTTGCATAATGATGGGCTATTATTTAAATAGACACGTAAGGGTACGGAACCGAATTACTTTGTTTGTACCTGCCTTAGAAAATCTTTTAACTCCTATTTAAACATATTTAAAAGTAGTAATTAAGAATAAATTCCAGCGTATAGGTATATAAATAGTTTACCACCCATTAAAAAATTAAGATAACGTATTTTATACGCCCCAAATTAGCAACATTTTCCTAAATTTGGCTAAACCACTAAATCGATTTCGACGAAACTTGGTATGAAGCTAACTTCAACCTCAAGGAAGGACATAAGCTAACCTGACGACCAACGCCTAAAACACGAGCGAAGTCGCTGGTAGCAACTATTATTGTATATAATTTTATTTATGAATTATGTACGATACTCTAGATTTTATAACAAATGCGTTTTCTATTCAATGGGTTTTGAACTATATTTTATACGCTGTCTTACGCAATACGCGAAATATAGTTTGTTGTTTATTGCATATATTTATGTAGTTAATTCAAATATATAATGAAAATACTAATGCTACTAAAATACTAATATTACTAAGGGGTAATCTCTGGAACTAATGGAACAATTGTACAAAAAAAAAATCGGGCATATAAATCTTCCTCTAGAATCAATCTATCTATTGAAAAAACGGCATCCAAATCCGTTGTGTAATTTTAAAGTTGTACATCATGTACGAATATAACTAATGTAATGTTACCAGAACGAAAAGTTCGGGTATAAATTATATTTATGTCATATCAATTTCTTTAGTAATACATTATATCCGCGCGAAACCGAGGCGGTCGCTAGTTTTCTATAAAAATACTTTTGGGATTAGTTCAACAATTTGTTTATCTTCTGATGTTTGTCTATAGTGAAGTGAGTTCTGAAGTTGACCAGAAATGGATATTCGACAATATACATATTTTAAAATCCTTAGTATTCAATAATGTCTGTGTTTAAAAGGCGTTAGTATAAGACAAATAACAATTTTATATTTATTTCTTTAGACACATTCACTTAAATTGAAATTTAATGTTATTGAAATCTTTAAAATTAACATTTTGTTTTCCTCATTTAAATTGAATCGTATATATATCCGTTATAATTTATTGTCATCCGTCATAAATATATATAAAATCTCTGAGTGATGCCTTATACTATAGATATGAGCATAACTTTTCACTACAAAATGCGCTGATCGTAAACAGCTTTCTATTTTTATGTAAAAAATTCTTACAATAATCTCGTAATAGGCACATAGGGAACCAATAGAAAAAAAAATTAATTAATTGAACCAAACGAACCGCGAAATCTACGAGCTGATGATGCCATAATTATTTATTTAACGGTTAATATTCATTCACGGCCGTATTCAATTCAATATCGCACTCGAGAACGGAAAGCTCTTCGAAATTCAAATTGTGGAATCTTTTTTAAATCCATGTCTGCTAACGTAAAGCTGGTTCCACACGGTACATTTTTTTTACACGATTATGCTAATGTGACACAAATGTTCGACATTTTTCGTTTCTCACGGCTGGCGACACCGGGTCTAGGAGCGTTGACCGCGGAGGAAATGAGAAAAAGTCAGAAGCCTTATCGAATTGATTGCCGCTGTCGATTTATGAACAGTATTTGTGTTGTGTTTAATTACTGTGAAATATCTTGTCCGAGCTGATTAGGCGATTTCTTTTTTTAAATGTTTACGTGTGTACGGTGACTTATGATTTTTAAGAATCTTAAAAAAGTCACTCAATTGTTTTTTTTTATTCAAATATTTTATAGTTATTTACTTTAACTCTCAGTGGTGAAGATAAACATTGTTAAAATCTGTATATATTATCCGCCGTATTACCAGTGTATCTGAAAATGTCATACAATTTTCCTTAAGAGGAGAGCTCTTTGTCCAATAAACATTTACTATAATAATATTTGGACTTCAAATTAAGATTTTAGTCCAGATTATTATTGAATATCTAAAAGAAAGCCGCGTGTAAACGCATCTCATTCAAATCTACCTTAGGATGATTCCGATACTAACCAAAATCAGTATTTTTCGTTTGGACTCCCCACAAAGGTTCGTACGGGATAGTAATTAGCAAATGGCTGAAGATTGGCGCCAATACTTCGATGCATGTTTTTTTTTATTATGTCTTTCTACTTAATGGCTTGGACTCGGGTTTTCTGGTCTAGAACTTTTTTTATAACAAAACTTTGAAAATAACTATTTTAGACATAAAATTATTTAATAGTTAAAATAATTATTTAGAGAAACGTTTTATGATATATTTAAAAACGATTAACTCAGATGTTAGAACAACAATCATAAATATCTTATTAAGACATAAATAATACTATGTTATGGCCACCATCGAAAAAACCATTTTACATTGAACTCTTAACTAGAATTGTTAATAAGTAACTCGAGTTCAACTAAACTAGTCATAGTGTTGCTATAACAGAAAAATAAAATTCAACAATAAAACTGTGCTCTAACAAGCAATCAGAAATACGTAATCAAGCAACTTTGTTATTTTAGTAACATGTTGTAAAGGTTTTTTTTTATAGGTTTCCAACGGTATCGAATATAGTGCTATTACCGAACAATATTACAGTTGAACATTTTTATAGAGGTCTAATGAATTAATTGTTATGTTAAAACATTAGTTACGCGTTTATAATTAATATTGGTTAATCTTATTGACTAGTATGCTTCGTAACAGACTGTAAATTTGTGGAAAGATTTGCAGCTCAGCTAGGCCCCCTGTTCCAATGGGGTTGGTTAATACAAGTGCATTATATGCGACGCATACAGCGGGATAATTCTACGTTTACGACACTATTCCGATTCAAATACGACGGTATCGCAACTGGATCGTTGTGTGAATAGACAAGAAAAACGGTTAAACGATTACGTTTTTATTCGATTGCGATAATCACTAAATTGGCAATTTATTAGTAGAATTGACCACAAATTGAACATTCAAATTAAAACTCTATGGTGATTGCTTGTGTTTTAACGATTCACCTAGGTCTCTATGTACCTGAGCATGTTTATGAAGTATTTTATATGGTATCTGTGTTGTTTGTTTTTATATGATATACGTATACATACCTGATCAAACATGAAGTTATAAATCGGGTTCTTCAAAGTCGTACATCTCGCTATTGTATATCTGAAACAAAAAAAAAAACAGCTCAGTATTCGAAATATATATATATTCAATGTTTTAAATAAATTCATCAACATCTTAGAAGTTCTGGGGTATTTTTAGCTAAGGGATGTTTCGTTAAGTACACCCGTCAATAGAGCCTCTAAAGACCTCGACCTACTTATTGAAAGAAGATCGGCAACCCCGGAAGGCTTGCAAATATGACTACGCTCGTTTCTTGAAGGTTTCCAAATTCGGTCCTATTGGTTTCGAAAAACCGCCGGCGAAAGATGTTTCCAGAGTGGTTGCAGTCCCAGAGGGTTGATATGAGGCAACCATCATTCCCAATAGCAATACGAATGATGAACACGCTGCAGTTACAATATTAGGCAATGAAATTTCTCAAATCAGTAAATTGAATTTTGTAAATCATAGAAACAATGTAATTTCAGTCCCCCGAAAAGACGGTGTGGGTACCGCTGGTTTTTTAGTGGTTATTCCGGTGCCTTCACATACCCCCCAAACCATGTGGGTGAAACGTAAAGGCGTTTTTCCTGCGAAAAAAAAGAAGCGTTGACAAACTCACTTAGTATTTATGTAAGACTAATAGAAATAAAAACATTTGAATATAATAAGGCATAATATTGATCGGCACTAAAACAACTACGAATGTTTTTTTAATCAAAGTCGAATTAGCTATTTAAACGAAAGTTATTTTTTAATTTGATGGCTAAACATTTATAATAACAACGTAATTTTTATCGCAATCGCATTAAAACAATCACGGTTATCGGGTTATAAAAATATTTTTCTAATGACATTATGTTTCATAGCTAGGAGTTCCCATACGAATTATAAAAAAAAACTATATAAACGTCCGCAATCAAAGCGAGTTATGCTTTGTGATACACCGTGGAAATTGTGATCGCTACCCGCCATCGATTGGAGGGGTAATTTAAAAAAAAAATACAAAAATTACCTCAGAACAAAGGAGCCGCCGCTTTGGTAAAATTCGCAGATTACCGCGGCATGCGATAAAACCAATACGCGTATAGTGATGTCGGAGAGAAATGGTCCGTGTTTATATATAAAACTTATTTGGAATTAATTTAACTACTATAGTCGAATAATAGATGGCGCTACTAGTACTTTAAATCGCGCTTACACTTCCATGCCATTATTTACATATATACAAATTATATGCCTGTGTATCTGTATGAGGTTATTAGGCTACAATATGGTATCATAAAAATTGATACTTACTGTAAACTGTAATTACTATTCTTCTATACTAATAATATTAATGAAAAATTAACTATGTCTCTCTGTCTGTCTGTTGCTCTTTTACGCCCAAAAATCATCGAATCGAATTCGATTAATTTTATGACTAAATACGGCCAACTCCTAAAACGCGAGCAAAACCGCGGGAGACTAGTTTGGTGTAACGAATGATAACAAGAAAATCTACCGATATTTGCTAATCAATAATATATTGTGTACAATATAAAGTTATAAAAGGTCAATAAATATATTAAATAATTATAATATACATTTAACATTAATAATCAGGTAAGAATAAAAGCTTTTCCATTCCCAGAGCTCGGTATTCAAACATTTCAACAAATAAACCAAAATGTGAAAATATAATTAGTAAGATGAAATGGCTACCGAAAGTAGGCAGAATGTTTCAAAGGAAATATCTTTGTTCGAAAGAACGTAAGCGAAAAGTAGAGGATAAATGAATTTTCATTTTTCTGAAAAAAAAAAAACAATCACGATACCTGGATAGTTAGATTAAAGAATGAATGAAAGAATGAGAACTGAAGAGCGAGTGTAGCCAGCGTTTCCTTTGCAAATGCAGGATTCGAAAAAGCCGAATAATTCTAAAAGCTCGCTGTTGACACACAAAGCTCCAAGTTTTCGCTCTCCGACGCTGAAAGAAAGCTGAAAATTACAACTTTCTATGAATTTGTTGCCTTTGAATGATACAAGAGCTCGGGATTGAGAATCAACTCGAACATTTTTTTGTAATTTTATTTCATCCTTACTTATTTTATTTCATGCTGTGTGGATTGTTATATGGTAACACTGAAAATATATTATCATTGTATGACATCTGATTTACATATGTATTTTTTGTATCTTATTTAAATATATAATTTGATCTTAATATTTATTCGATTGACGTATTTAATTATAAATATATGCAAATTTTGTTGATCTTTTATTAATTATTATAAATGGCAACATTATCTATATGTATTGTGTATAAATTATATAGAATGTGAAATATATTAAAGGCCGTATTTAATATCTTGTAAGAAACACGAACAAATATATATTTAAAAAATAAAAATAATCATTACTATTTTTTTTTATATTAATGATTTTTTTTTTGTTTTCACAGACGGATTGGTTATCAATAATCAATTTTCGGTAAAATAAATGATTAATGTAATTAAAAAAAGAATACATACATTTACGTGCACATTCTATCCCAAAACGTCTCACACTTACTTCCCCAAATTTATGTCACAGCGTCAAAGGCTGTTTACACTCTCGCTACCCTCTGCAAGCGGGAATGTAAACGAGGCCTTACCTAAACGACCAGTCCTCATCGTTGTCACTATAAAAGACAAAGTGTCAAGATGAAAGGGGCCGACGAAGATTGTCGTATTGTATCTTCACTCGTTAGCCGTATCAGGAGATTTATTTAGCGATTAATTGTAGTCAAGGAGTGAACGGCTCTTGAACTGTCTATATATATTTTTTTTTTATATAAACTCAATTAATATAAATATATATTATATATTTTGTTAGAATACATTGCGTAGTTTGTGAAATAATATTATTCTTTATATACAATATTTTATTTTTTCCATTGCTTCATGACGAAATCTCTTTGTGCTTTTTTTTTTTTAATTAGTATTTTTAGGATGAATTCTTTAATTATTTGTATCAAGTTGACTTTATTTGAAATTTGATAGTTTTGCGTAATGGGTATACATATACTAACAGTCAGAAAGACATTATGTTTGTAGCATTATACATATATGTATGATTAAATGTATTTAATATGACTAGAACTTTACCTTCAAGCAATAACAATTAATATATATCAACGCGATATGAATTGAATTAAACATCAGAAATACATTATTGAAAAATTCAAAACAAAATATTTAATTCAAGTATGTTTTAACGAGCACATTAGAACTGTCATTATATATGATTTTACTAAATTTATAGTTTACACACAGTTTTATATTACGTACATTCTATATAAAAGTCAACACAACTCAAAGCTATTTGCCATAGTATATAATATATAATATATATCCGCGGTCTCCAAACATAAACTCGTAAACTTAACCTATTTATCGGTTTTCGACCTTCTACTAATGTCGTTCTATGATTAAATAAATCACAATATGGATAATTGTAGACGACCTTTTTTAAAGTTATCTATTGTAGACCTCTGTTTATTTCAACCCCCAATACCTTATTTCGCTCACTTGGACCCCTGTGGGTCATCCTCGATATAGACTCGACAACTTCAGTAGTACTTAACTTGATCTATATAAAATCGTATTCAGTAATAAGATTTTTATTTATCAATCATTATTTAACATCAGATTGAAACTTAGTTATTGGCAAAGTTAGAGGTAAACATATAAAAAAGTGTTGTCCGTCCATTTATAACGCATAGCTATAGCATAGCTGTTTGTAGCAAACACGGGCAATAACATATTGTTAATGCCTAATACACACACACACTTGAAAAATAACTATGGAATATAATATTGTATAATTTTTGTAAATATTAATAACGTGTTCACATGCTGTACACGATGATTAAGAAACACTCAAAGAAGGGAACGGGACTGTCAATCCTTATTACAGATTTTTTTTATAACCTAGCGAGGAGTACAGTACTACACCCAATTGAATGAAATAAGATTAATTTGTACAAACCAATTATAAAATTAAACTGCTCTGTTCAATATAATATCAATATTTTTTATACTAAATTGTAAGCCATAAAATTAATTAAAAGTATTTAATTTAATCAATGTGGTTTTAGTCTAATAAGTCATAATTTTAACATAGAATGTAGGTAAATTACAGTAACATACTAACAAACAAATACATAAAAAATAATATTTATACTAAAAATACTTCTATACTAATATTATACACGCGAAAGTAATTCTGTCTGTTACTTTTTCACAACCAAATATCACTGAACCGAATTTGATGAATTTCGTAACCTTGAACCCCAAGGAAAGATAATATGCTACTTTTTTATATCTAAAATCTACGAACAGCTAATACGCGGACGAAACATAGAGAGAAAACTTTTTTACTGAGCAAACTTGAAATTTAACGAACGATAAAGGCTAGTTTAAGTTTAACATCTGACGACCGACCCTTAAACGCGATTTAAGCGACGTTAGTATAAAATATAAATACTAACGTAATAATTGTTTTTAAATTGATCGCGTATTCCTCACGTACAACAATTATTCTAAATATTTAAATAACATAATAGCAGTTGAAGAAATCCTATGATATTGAAAATCTATGCTCCTCCCACAGTAAAAATATTTAGGAATAATTCTGGAAAAAAAACTCGATACTCACCGCAGAAATCGTTCGGAAAAATTCTGAAAGTAATAAATGACAAATATAATTGCTATAATATTAAATCCCATATCACCATTGGGTTTCGCCATTTCGGGTGGGGTACGGAGTTCTTACAAAATCAAATAAAATTTTCTTCAGTCTCAGTTTAAATAACATAATAGCAGTTGAAGAAATGATAACATTTCGTTAACTCGTTAGATGAAGCGGTTCGTTTTTATTCGTTGCCGTAAATGCAACAATAGAGCGATTACTTCTCAGTTAGCACGTGAATGGAACGCGAATTCTTTTGAAGAGTTATATTACAATCTCGAAAGGCTGGTCTAGTCGTTTGTTGCTTTCTAAACTTAGGTAAGTTGATTTTTTTTTTTAATAATTGTTTTCTTTGTAGTTCAATATATTTGCCCTCTTTTTATTTCACTTAACAAAGAGCTGAGTTGAGTGTAGATTGTGTTAATCTTAGCCCGAGATTGCGGGTTCAAATCGGCACTTCTCTGAGTTCAGGTGAGTGTGCTTAATTCGTATTTATAATTTATATAATTCATTTCCTGCTGTAAGAAAGCACTGTGGGAACATCTGGCTCATATATATTATATGTTCATATGTATTTATGAACTTCAATTGAAGTCTGAGCAAGCACCAATCAAGCCCCGCAGTTTTCGCCCAGTAGTGGGATATTACTGGCCATTACAACTATACTGTTATTAATATTTGTGTGTATGTATGTTGAAACTTAATGACAATTAACACTTACTTCGCAGCACTTTCCATTCCATCTTTATCATTGTAATAAGTCTGACTAGCAGCCTGTAAATATCCCACTGCTGGGCTAAGGCCTTCACTCCCTTTGAGGAGAAGGTTTGAAGATAATTCCACAACACAGTGGCAGGATTTCTTTAAAATTATACACATGTTTATACAATGTTTTCTTTCACTGCCGCGCTTAAATGAAGCACACGGAAATTCTGTAGTGCTTGCTTGGGCTTGATGCCGTAATCATCGGTTAAGAAGCACGTGTCGTAACCACTCAGCCATCAGGGCCCAATAAGTCTACATCAGTAAAATAAAGAAATTCTCAAGTATTTCCCGTTTTATTTCATCACCTACACCAAATACCACACGGTGTTCAGCAGATGGTTCGCCAATTAGACCTGAACTGGTAAAATCCGGTTATAAGATCGTGACATCATCAATCCAGTACCCTTGTAAATCCAAAGTTGCGTTTATACATTTGAATAAATAAATGTGGTCTGTCATTGGCGTATCGCATCATTTATCGTCTGTTTTATCTCCTTACGTTTTTAATTAAGCTAAATTCTTATCTCGATCAGTCCAATACACCCACTTGTTTATTTCCATCGATAACAATACGATCATTTCGTTATCATAACATCTCTATCGTTAATGTAGCTGGTACTTGGGTGGGCGTTGAAAATCTATGCTCCTCCCACAGTAAAATATTTAGGAATAATTCTGGAAAAAAACTCGATGCCCACCGCAGAAATCGTTCGGAAATTTTCTGAAAGTAATAAGTGACAAATATAATTGCTATAATATTAAATCCCATATCACCATCGGGTTTCGCCATTTCGGGTGGGGTACGAAGTGAGTTCTTACAGAATCAAATAAAATTTTCTTCATTCTCACTTTCACTTTTTTCAGTTCAACTTTTTGTTATATACATATGTATCAAACAAATATATTTTTTATTAAGTACTTTATGGAGATAATACTAGTCTATAGTGTGATTTCAAAGCGTAAGATACAAAGTCCCAAGACAAACGGTATTTTATATTTTCCGTGGCAACATGTAACCCTGTCTTTCTAAGTCTGGACTGTTGCTATGATTTTCGAGACATAGAATCAATATTTGGATTCTTTTCATTGATTTGACCTCAAGATTATACTTACAAGATGTACAGGATCTATAAGATACCCACATGACCAACGAGTAACCTAACAAGTCCGTAATGGATGTGTGTAAGGGCGTCAAATGAAAATTTTATACATTTTTTTGAATCCAAATAACCAATTCAACACAAAACGAATCCAAACCACTATATCCATTGATGAAACTTTCAAAAATCTATTTCCTGTCTGGACGCCCTTCCGGTTATGGCGTCGCACATTTTCCGGTTATTTTCAAAACCCATTATTTTCAAATCGACGGTGATATATTTTAGTACGTATGTACTCGATTATTTTTTTATTTTTTAATAATTCTGTCACATAAATGTATTTCGTGATGTTCGTTTCGACGAATATATTTAATCTGTTAAGCTGAGGTCGCAGGTTTTAATCCGGGCGAGAATCATCAAATTTTCATGTGCGTAACTTGTGTTTATGATTCATCTCGTGGTCGACGGTGACTTAGCTTATGATGAACGTCTGACACATGTGTATCCACCAACCACTATTGGCGCAGTGTGCTCGAATAAGCTAAACGAAGCAATGTGAGCTATATGTACATTGTACAGGCTGTTGCTGTTGCACCATTGACAATCATTTAATTTGTGATTATAAATAATTTCGTATAGGATTGTAAATATTGATATGGGGTATATGATGATAATTGATGGCAGGGCTTTGTGCAAGCCTGTCTGGGTTGGTACCATTCATCAGATATTCTACCCCCAAACCGCAATACTTAATAATGTTGTGTTCTAACATGAAGCGTGTGTGAGCCAGTGTAGTTACACAAGGGATATAAAATATTAGTTCTCAGGGCTGGTAGACCATTGGTGATGTAAGGAATGTCTTTTTTTTAACTGTGGATTCCATCAGGTTGCCTTCATAAGATATAAAAAATATATATATTGGATCAAATTCATCTACATGACGAGTATCCTGTACTCCGCTGTAGAGCGGAGTGGTTGTTTAAGCTCCAATCCATCTCTGTAGGACCCGTAATTATGTTTTATGAAGATCTTAATAAATATTATAATTATAAAAACAAATACCAATAAATAGTAAAAATATAATGCAAAACATAAAAAATTTATTTTATTTTTTATATGAAAATAAAACTTTAATTGTTATCAATGGGTCATGGTTTTAAAAGGCAGTAACAACAGTTACGCGTCAATATAATTTATAGGCTATTTTGTGAGTCATAAGATTTATAATGCGATGTATACTATTTTATGTCAGTTTAAGATGTATCACGTAGTTTGACCTCGGAGACATGATTCACACTACATCGATAGATGATTTTAATAACTAATTTTTATTTTATTATGCTTTTGAGGAGAAAATTGTCGCAACAAATAAATTTATTGTTAATAATGATAGGTATGTGATTTATATCAGATTACGGCTTATCTATACTAATATTAATGCGAAAATAACTATCTCTGTTACACTTCAAAGCAGGATTTTTCAAATAAGGAAATGGGCTAGTTTTTATATCTAATACCTGATGACTAACCCCTAAAACGCGAGCGAAGCAGAGGAAGAGCTTAACATAATATGACACCTTGGGAGTAAAACTTTACGCTTCTTGAATATAATTTTCTTTGACGACCTTCGTGGTCGAGTAGTGTGTACACCGGTTTTCATGGGTACGCTACTCCGAAGTCCCGGGTTCGATTCTCGGCTGAGTCGACGTAGAAAAAGTTTATTAGTTTTCTATGTTGTCTTGTGTCTGGTTGTTTGTGGTACCGTCGTTACGTCTGATTTTCCTTAACACAAGTGCTTTAGCTACTTACATTGGGATCAGAGTAACGTATGTGATGTTGTCCAATTTATCATAAAGGCCATATGACACATACAGTTTTGTAAATAATTCTAATTATAGCAAAAAAAAATTGTCGCCTGTAATTATTTTTAGTAAATCGAATTTTCGTTTTATAACGTGCGGTTACTCTGACTATCCGTAAGTAAATTTTAATTTGAAAAAGATAAATAGCTACCAAATATATGTTTGGCAATGTTTTTTAGTCGACGCGAAAAAAATGTTATATGTTTATATTATACGGTTCAGATTTTAAACAAAAATAGTACAAAAAGTTGTACTCCTAAAAAACTATTTCTTATATCAGCTCTTAAGAGTAATAAGAAAATATATTTTACCATAATTTTATCTATAATGGCATTGAACTCAACCTTCGATGAGATTATCAGAATCGAATAGATTGTATAATTTCGTTTGAGTTTACATATTTAAGTGTATAATTATCACATAAGCAAAGGTAGTATTGATAAGATCTTTAAGACCACGTGATACATTTCGCAAAACACCAGGTCGTTGAAGCGATAAAAATTAAAAAAAATAAAGATAGTGTAATGGGTAGAAGTACAGTGCGGGTAATGGCTGCAAGGCTAAGTTTATCTATATTTTTTATTAACGGTACCGCAAATGGTACATGGTACATGATGGTAGGTGTATTAGCATCGATTTTTTTTTAATTTCATATAGATAGTTTGGCCATACACATTGGTACTTTAATAAGTATTATTATCACCACTTTGGGTATCAAATCAAATCAAAATACTCTTATTTATTGTGCATATATAAACACATACATAAGTCACATTCGAGAAAGATTCACAAGAGGCGGCTTTATCGCTAAAACAGCGTTACCTTCCAGGCAACCTTAAGGAAAGAAACAGAGGTAAAAAGAGGTCAGAGAGAAAGAGGAGTTCTTAGCTCTTAGCTGTTAGTTATGTGTCTTGTAGCTGTTACACTGGCTCACCTTATAAACTGAAAAACAACAAGACTAAGTATTTTTGTTTGACGGTAGTATTTATGATGAGTGGGTGGTTAGCTAACCAGACAGTCTCTATTACAGCAAACCGAATACTTTGCCGAGATCATTAAAAAAAAAGAAATATATTTGTAATAAGAATCATATATTTTTATTAGTATGTGGGACATGAGACAGTTATAATTTCTCTAAACTTATTTAAATATTCCGAAAGTAATTCGATATATTAAAAGACAAAACAAAAAAGAATCCGTTAAATACTACTAAGATAAAAGATAATATTACTAAGATAATATTAGATTAGATATTAGCGACGAAATTGCGAATTGTAAATTGATTATTTTATTTTATTTTTCTATATTTTAATTACTATTTTTTAATGTTCCAAATTCAAATGATTTTTATCGATGTTAATTCTATGAAAGTACTAGCCGTCAAGTTTTTTTTTTCTTTATCAATAACGAAGGTCTAAAATACCATTTTATAAAAAATGATAATATTCTGCCTAAATATCAACTTTACTTAGATCTTTCCGTTGATACCAGGCAGTGAAATCGGAAGACTTATTATTACACAGAAATAAGGACATTTGAATCTTTTAAGCATAGTTTTTATCTAATTAACGAAATATGTAAATTAATATACTTCGATGATTATAATGTTAGAACTCTGCCGCCGCAATTAAGATATCTTACATAATTTTTTAATACATCGCTGTTATAGTTATTGTGAATAGATTTAATTTTGCTTTTTTTTTATTTTGTACAATTATAAAACAGACTAAAATAATATAACATCGGTATTTTAAAACACTTTAAATATTTAATTTAATTAAGGCCCAGAGGAATAAATTGAACCTGATCTGAAAAATGGGTGAGTTGCCGGGAGCGTCCGGTTTGAGAAATAAGTTTTCCGTTTATTAAGAAACGTAAGGTAGACTATAAATTTACGCTACGACCATAAGAAGCGGATCAGATGTCATAAACGTGAACCAGCATGAAAACCATATGACACGCATTAAATTTACATTATTCGTTCCTGTAATAATAATACATTACGTTACATATAGTTAGACTGTAAACATAATGCAAAAATACATACGAAAGTAGAGCTGTCTGTTAACTCATCACGACTAAACCGAGCGTTTTTATATATAGCTCAGAGTTAGTCCGCGATCTAGATGTGTGCTTAGGAATATAAATTAAGAAATATTTTTCGATTGTGTCGGTTTTTCTGTCAGACTAAGAGAATTTGGGAATGTCTGTAACAGTTGGTAGCTCCGAAAGGCTCTTAGAAGAGTGACCACGACTGACTTTGGTCAGTACCATATAATCATTAGTTTGAATTAATTATATATATGTAATTAGAATAGCAAGGTCAGACCTGCTATTATAACTACTTTTTAAAGTAAATAATCTTAAAAATTTACAATTTTAATATTGATATTGAATCGTTATATTCCGAATTTTACTGTCTGAATATCAAGATCAATTTCAATTTAGACAATAGTGTGTGTGATCATCACCAATTGTCTCGTGAAAGCGGTTATGTTAATACCGATAAAGAAAAGAGAATTTTAATAAAAACGTAATAAATGTCAATTTATTTGGTAAAATATTATTAATAATGGACAGATAAAAGATTTGTTAAAAGTGTGACAAACTATCCAATATTAGAACCAGTGTGTAGAATCAATTTCCTCTGGGTCGCCACACGGCTATCTCGGGTCAAACACTATGCATAAATAAATTTTAATAACGTAGTAAGCGTATGGTAAAAAATATCAACGATAACCAACATGTATATACGTTTATAATTATCCTTATTCGTATTACAAAAAGGATCATTTTCCAGTGTCTCGGATGAAAAGAACGCGTGTTAACACGGTTAAGGCCAGACAGACGGGCGCAGAATGATCTTGTGAATATTTCAAATCCAATCTCTACTTGTTGGCCACTAAAGTTGCTATTGTTCGAGGAAATATGCAACGGGACGTAACTCCGCTCGGATAGCATAGAATGGAGTCGGTTTATATATTTGAAGCGTCCATAGCGCAATGGTTGCGATGTCGATACAGGTTCGATTCTAAACCTTTGAGCTATAAATTACTGTCTTAGCTCAAGCTACCTACTTAATTAGAGAAGTAAATTGGACGATTATTTGTACCGTAAAAGGACATTGTCATTACTTTTAAAAATACGTCAACAAAATACTTTTTTTATTGAGATGACATTATTTGTATAGAAAGTTTATTGTTGTAAGAATTTTTTTAGTATTCTTGTGTATTTTCCTCGTATTGTGTAATTGAGTTCCGCGGTCCAGCGAAGTGTACTTTATTACCATTAAGTTTTAAGATTATTTTTATTATTATTGTTTCTTAAACGACGAATGTTGTTTGGTTACGCTTGGGCTTAACCTTGAATTAATTTGTTGCTGTTTTGTTATTTCTGGATGTTAATATTTAATTTTAATAAATCTAAATAAAACTCAACAGTTCTTACTCGGAATCATAGGCACACGTAATAATCATATTCAATCTTATTAATGACTTTAATTAAAGAGCGTCTTCCATAACAACTTAGCCTTTAGTCGAGCGCGATATTTGTTCACAACAATAGACCGTATGAAGTCTAGTCTTTGTCAACCCTTTATCATGGTTACAAAGAACAGAAAAAGTGTACGATTACTTCAGCTCGCGATGTTTGTTTGTGCTTTGGTCATTTGATGTATTTTCTTAACACGTAAAGTATCGTTTGTTATTATTTATCGAAAGTTATTATTATTATTTGATTAGTGATTGAAGAGAATCACAAACGAGATGAACATACATTACATTAGCAGCTTGTAAATTTTCCACTGCTGGGCTAAGGCCTCCTTTTCCTTTGAGGAGAAGGTTTGAAACATATTCCAACACGCTGCTCCAATGCGGCTTGGTGGAATACACATGTGGCAGAATTTCGTTGAAATTAGACACATGCAGGTTTTCTCACGATGTTTTCCTTCACCGCCGAGCACGAGATGAATTATGAACACAAATTAAGCACATGAAAATTCAGTGGTGCCTGCCTGGGCTTGAACCCGAAATCATGCACGCGTTCTAACCACTGGGCCATCTCGGTCATTGCAAGGAGATGAAACTGACGTAAAATTTATGCGTCGAATTGAGAAATAATTTAGAGGCCTACTGTAACATCCGGACAATAAATAACGTGTTATCTAGGGCTACGCAATTAAAATCGAGTTTTCATATATAAAACATTATAATTGAATTTTAATTTAAAGTATGAGATCAAAAGTTTTTATTTTTATATAAAATTGGGTAACATAAAACAAGATGGTGGCTATGTTTACGTCATTAACAACGATAACATTTCTTACGACTATAAATAGCTCACTCATGTATTCATTGAATTAGTTATACCTTGAGATATCAGTTGATATTAAATTTAGATTTAACGTCCCGTTTCTTTACGATTGAGGTTATCATTCTACTTTTGTCGTAGTGCGAAGCAAACGTAGGCTAATAATTAAAAAAGTATACTCAATAATTGGACTATTCAACGCAGAGAGAACTATTAAAATAGACTTAGTGGTACGTTTTGATAGAATAACTTTAAATATTTCTAACATACCTACTAGCTGCTCAGTGCGGTTTCATTTGCGTTAAACGCAACTGCTACACCTTAACGTGATATTATAACAAAGTGTACAAATTTTCTCAATCAATGGGCTATCCAATTAATAAAAAAGTTTTTATTTATATCGCTTTGTTCAACCAATCAGCTTCATATACTATAGATATAAAGATAATATATAATATAGCCATATATTAATTTCAGCATACTTATAAGATGGCCCTGTCTACACAAAACGTATAATAGAAGGTCATGGGTTTGATTCCGCGCCAGCAACACTATGTTTTTAAGTCACCATGGTATGAGCCTGAAATATATTCGAGATATTTTATTCGTATTATATCGTTTTTTATGGTATAAATAGATATATGACATTATTTACCTTTCGGCTTAATTTTCATATTATTGGTAATATCCGCCGGAAAGATTCCGGCCGCAGTGATTATTCTCAGTGGAAACTAGCCGACCATGTATTCGAATACAGTATTTCTGGATTTAAAATCTTGGAAGCTGACCACTTAACTAATGAGGAAGATCTTAATATAAAGCTTTATGTAAAACATATGTACATTAAGAATCAATAAATAATGTTTATTCGGTAAATACATGACCAAATTATATAGACCTTTATAGTTGATCCGATTTGGCCGAATAAATGGAATACGTACATCATAACTGAAGGAAGAAAAACTGATCATAATTCAAGAAGCTCAGTGTCGAAAAACTTCGTGAGGTATTTCATTTTAGATGAAATTCCGCCATACACGTAACCACCAAAAATCTCCACCGAACCGTCACCTTTATAGAAGATATCATTCAACGAACTATTCGTTTTGACTCTTTAGTATAGTTCCTAAAAACATAATGAACCGATTGTCCACTGGATTAATAACAAATTCATCTGTTATTCATTGAATACAATTAAATATACAATTGTAATTAATTCCGAACTAGTATTACAAAACTATAACACTGATGAACTTTAATGGATCCAATATGGAAACCAAGAAGCAATTACAAGTGGCATTTCGCAGAAGGGCAAACATTGTTACAGTAATTAGAACGGCTACCAACAATAGCAAATACCTTCTATATTAATGCAAATTACTCTTGGAACGAGCCACCACTTAGGGCGCATCTACACCACGATTAAATTGTATTTAAAAAATATATATTTATTTTAGTTGACTTTTCCATATGTATTGGGCAATAGTAATCACTTATCATCAGTTGGGCCATTATAAATGGTTACCAATGTTCATAGAAATTGGCGCCAATGCACCAACCTTGGCAACTGAGATGTGATGTCCCTTCATGGTTACACTAGCTCATCCTTCGAATCGGAACACAATAGTCCTAAGTATTGCTGTTTGGTCGTAGAATATAAGATGAATGAACTTAAAAAGCAGAAATATATAGATGGTATATAATAGCGCTGCATTAGCATTGGAAGGATAGCCTTATCTGGACACAGATGTTAATAATCATATTAAAATAAGAGAAAAATAGAAAAAAATCTGAAATAGCCAGTAATAATTATACAAATCATTCAAAAACATGAGAGAAGACTTAACGTCTTCGACAATAAATTAAAAAAAAAAAAAAGAACACGCCTATTCAATTCGAATTAGAAAGTAAAGTCGTAATTCAGCATCGATTATTTAAAAATATATGTAGGCCTTAAAATATTTCCGAATAAATCTCAAGCGAATTTCATGTCAAGGCCGACGGAGAGTCGGAGCGGCTGGAGAAGTATCGATTTGCATAATCTTTATTTAATTGTTAGTATAATGCTTTCGAGGTTGATTTCAAAACTAGTATCTAATCTCATAACTCTGAAACACCTGTCGAGTTACTGCTATCTAAGACAGGTTTCCAACGGAAAGCTGGTCGCTTCGATTTGTATGGAGCGGTTCTATTTCACTAAGCAATTCTGATTTCAAATTACTTAAATGACATGGGAACTGTTGTGGTATATATTTATACGTAAACAAATGTTTTATTTTATTTTATGTATTGTTTATTTTAACCGACTTCGAAATATGAAAGGTATGGTATGTTTGCAGTTAGACAAATGTTTGTGGCAAAATGGCACCATTTTAAATTTACGATGATTTTGGACAGTTAGTTCATTTCTATAAGTTTTTATTTAATTTAATAATTAAGTGAATATTTACATTTTATATTTAAAATTGGTAGGTGAACGTATAGGTCACATGATGGTAAGTGGTCACTTCCGCTTATAGACAACTGGCGGAACTGAGGAACATAGATGCCCCTTGTGCCTGTAGTTAACTGGCTCACCCTTCAAACCCAATAATACTAAATATTGAAAAATTTGGCAGCGTTGAATAGATATGTGTTGAGTAGATGGTACCTAACCCGTCCACAAAGCTACCACCCCGTGAATATCTGTAACATTGAATCAGATGGTTGTTGAAGTAAATAAAATTCCTTGCTATTATTAGTTATTAATATACTGCATATTATAATTTGCTCAAAATCGCCGTCAATAAAGGTTTATGAGAAAATTAATTGCTTTTGAATAAGGCTATAGCATATTATATAAAACGAAGTATAACATAAACATAACATAATCAGCCTGTAAATTTCCCACTGCTGGGCTAAGGCCTCCTCTCCCGTTGAGGAGAAGGTATGGAGCATATTCCACCACGCTGCTCCAATGCGGGTTGGTGGAATACACATGTGGCAGAATTTCGTTGAAATTAGACACATGCAGGTTTCCTCACGATGTTTTCCTTCACCGCCGAGCACGAGATGAATTATAAACACAAATTAAGCACATGAAAATTCAGTGGTGTCTGCCTGGGTTTGAACCCGAAATCATCGGTTAAGATGCAAGCGTTCTAACCACTGGGCCATCTCGGCTTCGAAGTATTTGTAGTATAAAATTGATAAACCTTATCAGGAAAAAGTTAAGTGTTCAAAAAAATCGTTGATTAAAATGACATATACAGGTAGTATAATATATATAAATAATAAGCTGAAATCGAAGTATGTGTTGCACTTACGACATTTTGCTTGTGAACGTTTCAAGATTTAATATTTTTTTTATATTTAAATTATACTGACATATATCGATAACAATTCAAACGTATAAGATTTTGTCATTAATATTTATTGTATGTACGCAACGTAATGACAGTTCTATACAATTGTATGAACAAGATAATGTGATAGTTTAAATAAGATCTGGCACAAACATTTGCTTTGATACTGAACGCAAGCACGCATTGTTATAAAACGTACCAGACAAAACGACGTATCATCCACTTTGATTCATTAAATAATAAACTCTATAATTAAATGAATAAAGATGATATTCGTATGAACATATAAATCTGATATTGTATACAATTGAAAATTGTCATTGTTGCGAAAAATTGATTTATATACCACATCTGTTAAGCCGCGTAGCAGTAATGTTATATTGTTATCATAAGTACGGCAGGAATTTAGGTTGGGCACGGGTGTGAAATCGGAAGTCAGAGTTCATATTAATATATAGGTAGATCTTTAACCCCTTGTCACATTGTTTATCAGAACAGTAGCTTAACGTTTGAGAATGGTTTTATCGAGATTTTACTTTGACATAGTTCTGGAGTCGTATAACGATGTACGCTCTTTGGTTTAGTTGCGTAAAGTTTTCCATTCTAGTTATAAAATAAAACGTTAAGAGCTCATTTTATTGTTGAATTGAAAGTAAAGTCTATTTTATGAATATATTCATTTGATGGTAGGTCTCTTTGCAAGCTCGATTGGGTACCACCGACTATTTATATATTCGATCGCTACAAAGCAATTCTTAGCAATGTTATGTTGCGTTTTGAAGTGACTGAGCCAGTGTGCAGACACAATAGATCTTGATGATGACATCTTGGTTTCAAGATAAGTGGTGCATTTAAGAGTCGGTTAATATTTCTTACATTAACAATGTCTAAAGGTGGTGGTAGCTGTTTAGAATCAGGAGTGACCAATACCTTTTTAAATAAAATAAAAAAAAGCTTAAAAGAACAACTAAATAAAAATGCTAATTAAAATTTGGCTGTATTTTGGTAGCCATGTTTTGTATTTTATTAAAAAACT
Organism: Vanessa tameamea; assembly: GCF_037043105.1. Classification (NCBI taxonomy): domain Eukaryota; kingdom Metazoa; phylum Arthropoda; class Insecta; order Lepidoptera; family Nymphalidae; genus Vanessa; species Vanessa tameamea. The sequence goes on along the minus strand of NC_087330.1, from coordinate 7,749,344 downwards.
TAAGCAATGAATCGTTAATCCGGAAATGGATGTGATTCCTTTGTCAAATTCTTTCTGTATACTTTATATTTCATTAAAATATCAGCAATCTGAAAATTGGTGTTGTTATATATGCACAAAGGATAAACGAATCCTGGGGTCATGATTGGAGGTGTGTTAACAGTGTGCGAGATGACTTTTACATTAATGGAAGTGCCAGTAAGTGACGGTGATCTATTACCACACTAACAGCCTACCTATCAAAATACATACGAACATTTACTTGGTTGTAGGGTTTTGTGCCCGTCTGGGTAGGTACCACCGTTACATCAGATAGTCTGCCGCCAAGCAACAATACTTGGTATTATTGTGTTCCGGTTTGAAGGATGAGTGAGCCAGCGTAACTACAGGCACAAGAGACATTGCGCATTGGCGAAGTAAGTAATGGTTAATATTGCCAACAGTGCTAATGTCTATGGGTGGTAGTGACCACTTAACATCAGGTGGCCCATTTGCCGGCCCGCCTACCTATTACATAAAAAAAAACCAAAAACAGCTACATGGCTTTGAACTATTAATTTAAGTGAAAGAATCAAAAACACAGGTACACGCTTTTACAGTTTAAATATCTAAGTAATATTGTATTAGCATTTAAAACTTAACATATTTGTAACTTAAGGTTGATTACCTCACGCGATTACAAAATTACACATTACAACATATACAAAAATATTATATGAAAGTAAATCTTCCTGTTAAACATATTCATATACTCGGTAAAATACGTTCGAATATTACATAATATTACCGCTTTGATCGATTAATTACCATTCGATCGAAACGATCGATCAAACTAGTCGAAGCGCCGCGCCGGTCTGATCGATAGTGTTCCTACACGAATAAATTAAAATGTTATTGTTTTGAAATTACAATTGATTAATACGTTGCGATCAATTCAATCAATTAATATACTTTTATAGGTGATTTTAATAATTACTTTTGTATTTAAATATTGATTATATACATAGTGGCTCCCACTGGTTTTTACTTGGTTATTTTTCATCAGCTCATTTAGGTAGGTACCACTCAATGATTTTATAATTGGAACTCCTAAACGCCTTATTGCAATGGTATATCTATCGTCTGGACGTATAAGACAATCTATATTCTGATATCTTTGATATACAAGAAATCTCACAAAATTGATTCTGTTTTTTAAACCACGAACACAATTGTAATTAAAATTCACAACTTATCTGATGATATTATTAATAATATTAAAACACTTAAAGTAATATTTGTGCTTAAGCTCGATCATTTCTTGTTACAGCAATTTTTTTATAGCATAAGTAAATATTTAGGATATGCATTTTGACATATGAATTTAATTGGCGTAATATAAATTTGACATCATTAAGATATATCTACTAATTTACATGCCTTGTTTAAGAGGCGTAACAGGCATGTATCTATTATTTTTTCGTAAGACATATGTATCAAACCATGTTTATCGTATATAAAGAGTATTATTATAGACAACGAACTAATTATCAAGTAAAAATAAAAATTGTCTTTGGGTTGCATAATTTCGAATGTTTATTTATAATTGATTTTCGTTAATATTCGTAAGTGGTACTTTTTATTATAATTGAACATGATTAAAATAGCGGAAATCGTGAAACATTAGCTTACATACGTAATGAGATGTAGGGTTTAATTAAAATTGGAATCGCTAATAAATTAATTTTTATTATGTATAATTAAAAATTAAGTATAAATTTCTAATAAATGCAAATTTATTTTAAGAACAGGAGATTATTAAGCCGAGATGGCCCAGTGGTTAGAACGCGTGCATCTTAACCGATGATTTCGGGTTCAAACCCAGGCAGGCACCACTGAATTTACATGTGCTTAATTTGTTTATAATTCATCTCGTGCTCGGCGGTGAAGGAAAACATCGTGAGGAAACCTGCATGTGTCTAATTTCAACGAAATTCTGCCACATGTGTATTCCACCAACCCGCATTGGAGCAGCGTGGTGGAATATGCTCCATACCTTCTCCTCAACGGGAGAGGAGGCCTTAGCCCAGCAGTGGGAAATTTACAGGCTGATTATGTTATATGTTTATTATGTAGATTATTAAGAAAGGGCGGAATGTGAGTATTTTCCATTACTTGTTTACTGCAAAGAAACATTGAGAAGAGGAAGGTAGTCTTGAAAAAATATAACTTCCTGCCCGTTCAGACTTGATACGGAAAAATTCATACAAAGCTACCCCTCGCAATTTTATCCGACACGTGTAGCTTTCCTCATGGCGTTTTACTTCGTCGCCGAGTACGAGATAAATAATAAGCACATGAAATCGGGTTTAAACTAGTATATTCCGGTTGTTTCCGGTTGTGTTTTCAATTCATCTGCGTCGATTTTTATTAAGAAACAGTTATTAATACGTGTAATTAGAAATTGTATAAATTATTATCTATATCATCGGTGGTAGGGTTCTGTGCAGGCCCAGTTACGAATACTTAGTAAGGTGTTTTCTGGTTTGAAGGATGCGTGACATAATATCTTAGTTCCCAAAGTTGTTAGCGTGTTGGAGATGTAAGGGATGGTTAACATTTCTCGTAACACTAAGATTATGGGCAGTGGTGACCACTTACAACCAGGTGGTCTATTCGCTCGACCATCGACATGTACCAAAAAAAAGTAAACGTATGAATTGATTTATTTTAATGAAATTCATGTTCTAATATTTAAGGTCAACAATTATATATAATTATACTTTCGTAACGTCCTTGCGATTCGTTTAATATTATATCATTAACTAATATTCCGTTGATTTGTAATGAAATTAGCATAATATTAACGGAATGTATAATTATAATTGTATAACGCAATATACAGTTACGCTTCTGTTTTCATTTCACACAATAAATTATTTTCAAGATGAAGTAGAGCGAGTTGTCGTGAGCTTAACGAATATACAGGGTGTTTTGTTTAATATATACAATAAAAATGCCTGTCTCGTTGGTATAGGTACTAGTTATAGAGCCGCAGTGCGCGAGGGTTCAAAGCCTAGACCGAGCCGATGAGAAGTTACTGGGAGTTTGAAAGATGGAAGTCCAGATATTGAAAGATGGCAGTGTGTTCACTCTCGTACCTCGGAGAGCACGTAAATCCATTGGTTCTGTGTCTGAACTCATTCCCGGTGTCGGATTTGAAGTCCCATCGGATTACGAGAAGGGAAAAGAGAATGTACCTGTGCATCATAATACGTCTTACATACATTGGTTTCGATGAAAATAAACATTTCTTTTATTAGCTTTTATCAAAGTTATCTTTAGTTTACTTAGATATACATATATATGTATTTTATAAGAAATATATGTGACGTCGTTTGGAATTTAAAATTATTGTGAAAGTGTTTATTGTTACAAAATGTGAACACCTGTATTCGTATTATGATCGTAACCCGTTTGTCCACAGTCCACTCGATCACGAGAGTGGACGTTCTTGCGAAAGTCTTAAACAATCGAGATATGCAACCTGCAGCTTTGATCTTAAACAACACACTTTTATAACACACTAGTGAGAATAACAGTTTCATTCTATTAGAAGTGACGTTATAATAAAATACATTATTTCTAATGTTATTAATATTCAATTTAAAAAGATTATATCGTTTTTAATTCATCTAAATATTATTATTACACATTCAATGTAATATTATTTATAAAAGGAATAATTCAATTGCATAAACTTCCAATTGAATACAGTTAAATTAATTTAATTACTTGAAAGTTATGTATGAAAAATGTACAAGGAATCAATTCTAAGTCTTTCTAAGCTCTACATACACAATTAGATATCCCATCACACAAATTTAAACCTTATAATCATTATAATACGGTTCAAATTAATTTAAAGCCCGAAGCAATCGTCGTAATAGATTGTTTTTATTAGTTATGATTATTGGGCCGAGATGTAAACGCAATATCTATTGAAGTCTATAAATTTGAGCAGTTTTTTACACGTTTAATGATTAATTATATTGCTCAAGTCACATGCAGCCTGAGGCTTGATAGTGTGAAATCGAAGAGATATTCATTTAATCAATACTAAGTACTCGTATTAGTTAATATTGGTGTGTGTGTGTGTGTGTGTGTGTGATAAAGTAAGACGTCACTTTTATAGTGTGAATAGACTGAAGTCCTTGGTTGGGGATTGGTGCAAACTGCAGGTCAGTTTGCACACCACCGACGTCACAGTCTGCTGACTGTACAAGGGTGAGCTAGTTCAATTATAGGTACTAGGGATACAACATCTTGGTTTCCAAGGTTGGTTGCGTATTGGCGATTAATAAATGGTTATCATTTCTCACGGCGCCAACACGCGACTAGGTGCGGAGCTGACTTCCCATCATGTGGTCCATTTTCCGTATGCCATCTAATTATATATAAAACAAAATATTTTTGATTATATATTCATATATTTCTTACAATATTACTAAAATTAGCTTTGCTTTGCATTGCTTATACTTTCTTATAAGTTGATTTTTACATTCAATAATAATTCTAAAAAATTGAGCACGAATTTCGTAAAATAATTTTATAAATAGTCAAAATCTGTTATAACGACATTGAAGGGACTACTCATATTTAGTCGTAACAACCGGTGATGTTTATTTTTTTATGAAGTGGTATTATTGAATGTGTAGGTCACAGGTATTAATAGGCAAAATATGTATATTAATGTATGAAATTAAATTATATTTCGTTTATTTCAATCAAAACGTATACGTATTAAGAAAGAACAATGTCATTTTCCTGTATGCATAAAATTTGTATACACATTTTGTAATTCACTTTGGAGTTTAATCAGCGTATCGTTATAATGCATGTGAAACTGTTAATTAAAAAGAACAATCTTGCGTAATACACTGACAGCATTGAGACCATCATTCAAAGTCGCCACTGTAAATTGTTCATCAGTTCGTCTTTTTCTTCTTGAACTTCTCGTACAATAGCATCTTCCGTAGCCGGTGCACAAATCGGAGTAGACCTATTATCTACATCAATGCACTCGTCTGCTTCCGTAGTAATTGTTTACAATACGACTCAGCTGGTTGTTCTAAAGATTTAATTCTCGAAAAACATTAGCCAAATGTGGTCATTTAATGCGATATTTCGTAGTAAGCAATGTCGTACAAAGCAATATTTTTGATAAGACAGTTGTATAGCATTCAGCCGGGACCTTTGATTTTGGTCAATATAACCGATATGTTGTTCTAAACGATGTCACCATAAACGGCTTTAACTGTAATATGTAAATAGATTTTTATTTTATTTATGAAGTTTTCTCTCTTATTTATTTTAAAAATAATGTTAACGTATTAGTTAATTTGAATTTACAGATATAATTACGTTTTATAAAATAAATATCATAGTACCACATTCAATCTATCAACGAAATTGTCATATCAACCGTTGCAAATATTATGAAGGAAGAAATACTAAATGTTAGTATCATAAAAGGTCATTCACCTCAAAAAATATTTACAATTAAAGAAAATCCATAACACGTTCATATGAATTATAACATACTAAAAATAAGTAGTCATTAGACTTTCTTAGATATTCATTTTTCGTATTTGAAATTTATCATCTAAGAACATGAATCGTAAGTGTTTCCCATATAACATGTAATGTATCTTCTTGTTCTATGTTAAACCTAATAATATATGGATTATAATGAAGTTAATGAACCCGGATAAAAACATGACACATTTATAAAATATATTTATAAATAGAATAGAATTTGCGTACGTAACTTAAAGAGAATACATTTTTATAAATATGGGCGAATGATTCATAAATTAATAAAAATAAAAGATAAAGTAACAGCGGGGCTATGGCCTCCTCTCCTCTCGAGAAGATTTGGAACTTTTTAAACTTCTTATCCGATTCAATTCAAATACAAAGTCTCAAACTAAATATCCGATGTAGATAAAGTTCACTTTGATTTCCTTCGCACCCGAGCAAGAAGATGATTCGATGATGAAGCCCCACAATTCTAACCAAGAGTCTTCAATCAAAATTCACGTACTCCAACCTCTGGATCGTCTCATAATACAACAAACTTAACAAGAGAAACTATAATTGTAAGTATAACTTAACCGAAACGCTCCAAGCATTAATTTCAACCTGTGACCTTCATTTAACCACGTGTCAGGTAGACTTAAGTACCTTTTTTTGTTATTTGTACGACGGTCATAATCACATACTTAACAATTGCCGGTAATGATTCAAAAGTAACATTTATTTAAGATTATTTGCGTAAAATCGTTGGACAATAAAGCCAGCGGTCAATAAACACGGATTTGACTTTGATCAATACTAACAATAGATATTCGGATAGTCCGAGAGGCGATTACAAATTAATCTTTGTTATACTGTTAGGATTTTTAGTACATATCGAGTCTTTAGATTTTTGCTTTATTATAATTGTATACCTATTTAAGAAACTGCGCTTTTAATATTTATTGTGCTTAAAACGTTTAACGAATAACGGTCAATGATTATTTATTTTATATTAAGGTAATAAATTTATTGATCTTTTAAGTTCTTTTTTCTTTCACAAAAGTAACAAATTATTGTATATTCGTCATTATTGCTTGGATTAATTTCCTTACGAAGCAAATAAAATGAATACGAAGCTCCTAATTATTCAAAGTATAAATAAAGTTGTTCAAAGTATATTATTAAGCATGTTTTTATTTTTACGCCTTGGTATTGAAACGATAAGGTTACATTTTTATATTATGTAACGTTACAAAATATAACGTTTCTAACGCAATATTTCACTCTGAAGTCACTCTTATTTAGAACCATTATCACAGTTTAATTATGTGTATATAGCGGCCGAACTGTGTTGAAAATTAAATTACAGTCGGTAACAATTGAAATCTATTTATTGATCGTCAGATCCCAGTCTATAGCAACTTAAAGGATAATTTATTACCTGATTGACAGCTGATGTTTCTATCAGGTCTGCACCGATATTGATCGTTAATCATACATTAAGATATTTTATAAAAAACATATTTCAACTGTGTACAAATATTTAGAAGTATTATCATTACTAATTATACGAGTCCTGTCATTTTTGAATCATAGAAATTGTACGACGAATATACGATGTTTTTTTTATATATTTGTCGGCAGTCCTTTCAGAAATACGGGAAATATACTTTTGGTTTTATAAAAGATCATTAATCGACGTACATTAAATCCACAAATATATTATTTTTAAAAAATGATGACTTATAAAGTTTAATTAATAATGTTTTAATGTTCTAGTCAATTTAATGGTTTGTTAAATTATATTTTATGAAATGCAAATTTATCTCGTAACTATTTGCCAAATGAATTATTTATAAGAGCAGCAATTTGCATGAAGATGAAAATGTGATTCAGCATCCAAACAATTTTTCATTTGTTTTTAACTAGCAATTCCCCTTCGGTAATCATCAACACCCACAGACAAGCTGATGGTATATCCTTCTATCTTTTATATACACTAAACCATATTTCAAATTAAAATATGATATTATCGTTTATTGTGGCAAAAATTATATGTGTGTGATGTTAAAATAAAAATAAATGTAAACAAAACGAAAATGAATGTGCTATATTATGTTAATTTTGGAAAACTATTTACGTAACAATTTACGCAAGTATTTTATCTGCTTAATATAATATAATTTATTTCGTCGAATAGTATGTGCGTTATATAAAGCGAAGGACAACTGGCTTTAAGCGCTTTAAAGGCAAGTGAGTGTAAACGATGTTACTTGTAAACTTTACTTTAACGGTTTTTTTATATAAGAAACCATTATTATTATTATTTTAGCCAGACTCAAGACTTTAACTTATAAGTTATCCAAGGAAAGAAATAGTAGAACTACGAGATAGACACAGACATATAACATATACATAATTATATACATAAATTAAGCCTGTAAAGATATGATGTAGTTACACCTGGACTAAGTTCCTCTTTCTTTGAGGAGAACAAAACAATTTACGTAACTAATTGTGAATGGATGCAAGGATTTTACGCTAAAGTAGGCTTATGTAAGCGGACTGGCAAACGAGGCACTCGTTGATAAGTCGTCATCACGACCATAGACATTGGCACCGTAAAAAATAATCATCCCTTACATCGCTAATGTGCCAAAAACCGTGGGAACTCAGATGTTATGTTCCTTGTGTATGTAGTTACATTGATTCACCCTTTAAACCAAAATACAACCATATTATTGCTGTTTGGCTGTAGAATATAATATACATATATAATGTATATAATTACCTGCTCAGACGGTAAGTCAGGCTAACGGTAAAGCTAAAAAATAGTGATTAACTTAATAGTACTTAGTATTGAATTAATCCGAAGAACCACTACTATGAAGATAATAAATCTTATATTACTAATTTGAAACCATCTCATTTAATATATTAAAGTAGTTGAAAACATATCAATCATTATATTATTTATAAGTTCAGATGATAACAACAATTTCTATCATTTTAACAACAAAATTATTTAATATAAGCAATATCAATATTTATTTAAATAAATAACATACTTTAATATAACTCATATATTTAAGTTAAATGAATTAATATTGCTTTCGTATTATACTGGTAAAAGTTACATTGAATAATTCAACAATTAAACCGTCGTTGTATTACGTCAGCGTGACTAATTGTAATGTAAAATTCCTGTACCACCGCTTGGACTATGTTTGTCGAATGTTCCTTACAAATTACAAGAATTGCGATTTTAAGTGCTTGTTATAGGGCAAATGCATTTCACGTCGTTTCGGCAGGTTCTGGATTACATAATTTTATATGAAATTAAAGTTTATTAATTGTTAAATAAGGACTATATTTCCTTAGCAGATATATTTCAAAGAGATTGTCCCAATTTTTGTTAAATAGCCTACATGTTGTGACTCAGTGTTAGTTAAAGCGTTAGCAATGATTAATTATGTGAATTTGCTTGAAAGTTCTTTGGGTAGAGTTTTTTAATATCTTGCAAGTATTTTATCTGCTTAATATAATATAATTTATTTCGTCGAATAGTATCTGTGTTATATAAAGCGAAGGGCAACTGGCTTTAAGCGCTTTAAAGGCAAGGGAGTGTAAACGATGTTACTTGTAAACTTTACTTTAACGGTTTTTTTATATAAGAAACCATTATTATTATTATTTTAGCCAGACTCAAGACGAGATAGACACAGACATATAACATACACATAATTATATACATATATTAAGCCTGTAAAGGTATGATGTAACTACAGCTGGACTAAGTTCCTCTTTCGTTGAGGAGGAGGTTTGGAACCAAATCCACCACGCTGCTCTAATGCGGGTTGGTGAATATACATGTTGATTTCATTTAAATTAGGCTCGTTCAGGTTTCTATACAATTTTTTTCAACACCCCTTCGCACGAGATGATTTATAAACACAAATTGTGGACATAGAATGAAGTGTTTGAACCTGGGTCTGAATTCGCAATCATCGGTTAAGACACACGTGCTAACCACTAGGACATGTCAGCTTAGTAAAGCTAAATCAATATAAGGAAAATATATGTATATGACAACTTATTTGGGATGTTACAAAGTTACAGAGTGAGAAAAGTGTTTAACCATGTACTTCAAAAGTAAAGTAATCTTATAATTTAAACTTAAACATTAACAAAACAAAATAAAACAATTTATTACTTTTTTTTTTGAGAAATTTAACGTTACGCATTCAAGATATCATTTTTAATTTATTACTCAACGATTAACTGGTAGTATCTCTTTGGATGAGAGCCGAGATGGCCCAGTGGTTAGAACGCGTGCATCTTAACCGATGATTACGGGTTCAAACCCAGGCTAGGACCACTGAATTTTAATGTGCTTAATTTGTGTTTTTAATTCATCTCGTACTCGGCGGTGAAGGAAAACATCGTGAGGAAACCTGCATGTGTCTAATTTCAACGAAATTCTGCCACATGTGTATCCACCAAACCGCATTGGAGCAGCGTGCTGGAATATGCTCCAAACCTTCTCCTCAAAGAGAGAGGAGGCCTTAGCCCAGCAGTGGGAAATTTACAGGCTGTTAATGTAATCTATTGGTCTGGTTGGTAAGTAAGCCAGTGTAAGTACAGGCACAATGAACGTAACATCGTACCCAGGTTGGCGGTGAGTCTATGTTGTGAGGATTGTCATTCGAGTGCCATAAATTAGTTTATTTTTTTGTATAAAAATTTTAAGGCGGGTCTACAACGACTTAAAAATTCTTGCTGTGTAAATATTGTTTAAGATGTACTTGACATTAGCTTAATACTTGAACATTGACAATTACACAATATGACCGATGCTTATATAAATATTTTAGTAGTTATCATGGGAAGTGATTCAAGTATTTGGTACCTTTCAAATCAAATTTTCGAAAGTTGCGTGATGTGAATTTTTTAAATTTCGCTTGACATATTAAAGTCACAGATGTAGCTATTTTTGTTTTCATTCGATTTTTGAATTTCGAATATTAATGTTTAATTAATAAAAACTAAAATCGATTCTATAAATATATAGATTAATACGGATTTTCTTATGAAACGGAAGGGATGGATACAGGCTGATGATTAAAATGACTTATTATATGAAATAATTAAAAGAAAATATGCAAGTACATATGTTGGTGCGTGAGAAGTTCTACTTCTTCGGCGTACCGTATTAAAAATAGTTTTAAGAGCATGCAAATAATAATAATTATAATAATAAATATAATTTCTTTTTTTAACCACGGCGATAACACTTACAAATTTAAACACAAACAATTTAAATTTGTAATAAGATAAACTGTGAAATTGTCTATTTTGAGCTACTTCTAGTAGCTGTCATCTCGCCCTGTGCGTATATTTATTTTTATTAGCGTACTTTGACGACCTATACAGATCGTAATATGTAGAAGTAGCTTAGATACTATGACGTCACATATATAACATATATTGAACTTAAAGAAAGTAAATGTCTTAACATCATCTTCAAACTTTCTTTAGGCTCAATATATGACCTCTTAGTATCTATGCTGTTTCTAAGTATTACGATCCCTCACAATCCGCAACCGCACAAGATGACCAGTAGGCGAACCAGGCAATTAATAATTACGATAAGTAAATATTTACTGAACTCTATTGAACTATATTGAAATCTTTCTTTTATTTTATGAAGTTTGTTCATAAAATTTCACATCGAGTAGAAATGACAAAGCAAAATCAAGCGACTTCGTTGTCGAAAGTCAAGTGATGGTACCGTTAATTAATATGTATTTAGTCGGTGACAGTTCTAATTGTTGAATGTAAGTGGTACTTGGACTATATACGAAGCAATTAGAGGTAATTGAAGATCAAAAATTATCTGATTTGTGATGACGTCACTGACACATCGTATCTGTAGCTTTCTTGTTGAGGATTAGAGGGAAGTCCGCCAAGTTCTTTCGATGAGGGTGCAAGAGCGAAATACTCATTTTACTCCATCACGTGTGTTAGTCTTTATGTATCGTCATGTTTAAGTATTCAATTATTACACTTTTTAATATTTGCTATTGAAATATGTTTACTTAGGGATAGGCTTCTGTGCAAGCCCATATGGGTACCACCCATTCATCATAATATATTCTACCACGAAACATTTATCTCATCTCCAATGTCGGTAGCCCATTGGCGAAAGGTATCTAGCAGCACCAATATCTATGGGCAGTGATGACCACTTAACATCAGTTGACCAATTTAAGTGTTTACCTTCGTACGCCAAAAAAAAAGACCATGGAAATGAATTAAAACGAACTTCACATCATTTATCAATTTTAAGGTGTGTGCGTTCTTAAATTAAAGAATTAAAAGCTGACTATGAATCAGTTTCAGTAAACATGTCCTAAATTTAACTTTAAAATTAAAAATTATGGACTTACCTGTATTTTAATTACTATATATGAATATCTGTAGAGATTGCAGTACGCATTTTGTTATCCGTATATGAACTCGTAGTATGTACCTAAAACAAATGATATCAATATTAATTCACGATATAATTTTCGGCACTCATCTACTAAACATAACCGGTTGTGTGTTTCTGGTAGAGATTCACCCCATTTTAATTTATCATCAGAATCGAGTAAGGAAATATTTGCTAAGCAGATGTATCGATAAGAGTATTTGAATATCCCATGTTTGTACGGTCTCAGGCGACAAACCCATGAGCAAAAGCAATCAGGCAGGGAATTGGTGGTAAAAATCTGTCAAGTAATGCTGGTTCAACCACGTTGAGCAATGTGACCATTATTTATCTTAATTTGCTAAAAGAAACGACACTTTGAAATTGGATAAATTTCAAACATTAGCTCTCGCGTCTCCTTGAGTCCAAAATTTCGGAAAATCCTCTCAAATGGTCATGGTAATTCGATGAAGTTAAATATTGAGGACTTGCGTCTCCTTAAGATCAGAATTTCGTGAAATCGTTGAAAGACTTAAATGAGTCTTAATTATTTTTATAATTCAATAATTTCTAATTTCTATGTCTCAAAATTTCAACTCTATTTGATCCTTGTTCGAGGACTGGAATATGTACGCGGCCTTATCACTATGACAGCGATCTCCTTAATTTAAGGAAAGGTAAAGAACCGTAGGTACATGATGTATGAAAGAGTACGTTTTGTACATTATGATCACAAAAAAAATCCACGAAATTTCTATAACCAATATGACGGACGTTTGCACGGAATCACTGAGGCTTCCTAATCAGGTTTCTCATGAATATTCATAGCCAATGCAAACAAATGCTAAGCAAACATGTGGGCACCGTCGCGGTGGGCCGGCTATTGTCCATCGTCTTTTGTTTAGGAACTTTCACAATTAGGAAACTTCTACATTGTAAGACATACAAGACACGACTGTCGTCTGTTTTCATTACAAAATATGTCAATTCGAAATTTGAAAAATGGAACTGAGCTCGATTAATTGTCCCTTTCGAAATCGGTCAAATTATACTTTTGGGTCAAAATAAATAAATTCATTATAAATATGTCGAATAATAATTGTTATATATACATATAAATAATAACTGACGTAATGGGTATCTATGTATATTAAATAATATTATTAATTATTTAATTTTTACGCGTTCAACTATCTATAAAATTTATTTATTTATTTTAAACATATTTATTTAGTTATTTGTACGTATACATGTGTCCTTCTTAAGTTTTATTTTACATAATATAATATTGCATCGTGAGTATGGGTATATTGGTGTCAACGTCGAAGTTGTTTGGACTCTCTATTTCTTCTTTTATTGTCATTTTATTTACAATCATAATCACATTGGCTGTGTCAACATCGTGGTAGGTTTGTTTCCTTTATTGTCTGACGGACGTCATATACGTTTTTACAATTAACCGATCGATGCGAAGAAATTGACTAAACATTAAGGGATTAACTGTTTCTTTTTTGTCTAGCTATTTTCTTTTTAATAGGTTTAGTTGGTCATTTTATTAGTGGTTACCTTTTAGGAGGATTTCTTTATTAACATTGTATTTATGTAAGTTCGCGAGTTTACGTCTTTTTTTATAAAAACAAGAAAAATGATCCATATGGAAAAAGTAAAGTAAGTTAAACTGTTTTCTATTATTTATACTACTATACTAAGTTAAAGTTACTTATCGATTTATATATATATATATTTATTTAACTTAGTATCTGTAGGTTTCTCGTGTCGCGGGTGGTTAAGCCACTGGTCCTACAGCTGAACTTTCGGTCTTTTTTTTTTTATGGCGTTGGTTGGCGGACGAGCATATGGGCCACCTGATGGTAAGTGGTAGTGGTAGTGACGACTTGGGTATCCAATCAGATAAAAGTGAGAGAATACAGTATGCACTTACGTTTGCGTAGACATTAGTCTCCATTGAGAATTACCACCTTGGCTATTTTTTAAAATTATTAGATGGGTAAGATTTTGGTTCACCTGATGGTAAGTGGTAACAATCACTACTATTGGCACTATGAGAAATATTAACCATTCCTTACATAGCCAATACCTCATCATCTTGGCAACTAAGATGTAATGCCCCATGTTGTCGTAGTTACATTCTTTAAACCGCGAGTCTTATTGTTGGGCGATAGAGTATATGATGGTATGGTGGTATCTACTAAAAGAGCTCGCTTAAGACCTACCACCGTGTTATATATTAACTTCTTAAGATATATGTTGCTGATGAGTAGTGCGGAGATTATTTGATTTTTTTCCTGGTCATGAACCCGGGACCTTGCTACCCGTACCCTAAAAAACTGGCCACAAGACTAGAGTCAATGGAATGAATCAGACATACTACTTACATTAAATTCGTAGTTACACTGGCTAAATCATCCTTCAAACAGGAACACAATAATACTAAGTATTGCTCTTTGCTTGTAGAATATATGATACGTGAATTACTCAGATGGGTTTGCTCAAAGTCACACTACCAGACAACGATTGATTGACATTGGTTATTAGGACACCGACATCAAACCCAAACTATTTATTAAAATCAGCTCTAAACACAAACATATGAGTATCCAAAAGCGATCCTAACTTCCGTGAAGCAATTAAACATTTAAGTAGGTATATTTGTTTTTACACAATCTAAATAATGACTGACAGACAAATGATCTGACACCGTTAATGCTTAACGGAACGCAAAAGTCACGTCAGTACAATGTTACATCGAATTCATGTTGTATGAAGACACTTAGTCTTGAAACGGCAGTGGCTTGGGTCAGATAGTTAGGGTTACCTGCGGGCGGTCCTTAGTTTAAGACAAGTGTTCACATGATACGCGACAGATAATATAAATGAAAGATTATCTATTAAATTTAAATAGTAATAAATTAATCTAAATAGTATATAATACAAGTAGATCTTACGTACATAAATACGTATATAGCAAATTCGGATTCAAATGCAAACACTGAATTTTCATATCCGTCTATGTGACGTTTATACACACACTTGTGGCATTTACATACACGTATTTTTAGACACAATTTTAGGCAGTTAAAATAAAACTGTTATTTACAAATTTTTTCAAGCTCAAAAAAAATCCTTTATTCAATTTAGAGAAATTACATATACTTATTGTCAAATTGAACACTACCACGAGTTCAGAAAAGAAATTACCCTGAGAGTAAGCGATGAAACAAAATATTCAAAGCGAAAATATAGTACATATTCAATTGTTATCCTAATCGATTATTATATGTTTAATCTTGATGGACTTTTAGTTTTAAAATAATGTAAAAAATATATTCAAAAAATAAAATACAATGGACTATATATATTGTCTCATTGTGTACATTATTTTATATATAATTGCTATTGATCACAAGTTTTTGTTTTTACCTGATGTAATACAGGCTTATGTTTATCACGGTATGTTATTATGACATATATGTATTTATAATGTTTGACGCAAATCGAGGCTGTATCTAAATTGTTAGATCTTGTAGCGGATCATTGATCGGATAATTTATTACATTGTCATGTCGATAGGTAAAAATGACAACTTAACTTCCGGTCGCTGTTAGTGTCGTCTAATACAAAAAAGGCAGATATCAATTTGACTTTTTTTGTTATATATAACTCTAAATATTTGCTAATTAAATGGAAACACAATTTGGCACTTATTATAAACGTCTAAAAATATAATTATTATTGTTAGCATACTAACTATACGTAACAATAATTTAAAATATTATATACAATGTAAACTTTACTTCGAAGTTTCTGTAAATATAAATTTCAAATATATATCGGTAATATTTTTGAAGTATATTTTTATTGTTTAATAGAGAATGTATTTTAAATATTACACACACAAAGTCACGCGTATATTGTAGTATAAAAGTAAACAACTAAACGAAATACTCTCACCGCCTGACTATCCATTCTAAAGTGGAGGTCAGGAACTATTGTCAGAAATAAAAAGTCTAGTAACGTTATGACCAGTATAATTTGACCTCTATAATTTCATCAACTTTCAACCTGTATACGGTTTAGAAGATATATTTAATTGTTAAATATAATAAGTACTTTTTGCTTAAAACAGAAATAACAAAGATCAAACAATTTGTATCATCAAAGATTTTATTATAACAACTCGCAACCCAACCTCCAAGCCGAATTTGATACAATTTAATATGAAGCGTGTGCCCTGACAAAGGACATAGACAGAGGACATTTTTTCATACCTTAAACCTGACGGCCAACCCCTAAAACGAAAGCAAACGCGCAGGCGACATCTACGTATAAACTGCACTCCGCTTCGCGAATAGTTAAATACAATTACATTATTACACATTAGCGTGAAACGTTTGTTTAATCATATATTTATTTGTCTTGATGTAATATAAACAATGATACTACCCAAGCATTTAAAGGCGCAACATTTCATTTACGCACATTTTTACATTTTACATTAACAGCCTGTAAATTTCCCACTGCTAGGCTAAGGCCTCCTCTCCCTTTTGAGTAGAAGGTTTGGAGCATATTTCACCACGCTGCTCCAATGCGGGTCGGTGGAATACACATGTAGCAGAATTTCATTGAAATTAGACACATGCAGGTTTCGTCACGATGTTTTCCTTCACCGCCGAGCAAGAGATGTATTACAAACATAAATTAAGCACATGAAAATTCAATGTCTGCCTGGGTTTGAACCCGAAATCATCGGTTAAGATGCACGCGTTCTAGCCACTGGGCCATCTCGGCTCATTTAAGCACAATTTAATAAAATTCCAATTTATTTTACATTATAAAACAAATGTCTGCTCCATTTAGTGTGCCTTATAGTTGAAGCACTTGGATGACAATCATTAAGAACTAGCTTTATATTTAATATAATCTTGTAAAATTATTCGAAAGCGTTTGATCTTTCAACCCTCTCGATTAAAGCATAAGTTAATTGTTAAACTAACTAACATAATACAAAACAGCTTAAACGACTAAGGACTTCATACATACTGGACATAAGTATTATAAATTAACTTAAAATACAAATTAGTTTTAACTAATCTAATTATTAATTTTTGACTCTAGAATACATGGTAAAAAAAAATTAGTCTATTATTAAGTTTTACTTTTTTTAAACCATGATGATATATACATATATAAAATACTATTAATGGCTTTAGGGTATTTTATTTGTCTATAAACAGATGTCGATCCAGCCATTACATGTCCAGTTTAAGTGGCGAGGCGAAAATTTAAAACACGTATCAAAGGTTAAACATTATCTTATGTTAATGTATTGTGCGATGCGGCCTTAATCAATTATAATACGTGACCCACAGAGGTCGCCCGTTCGATTCCCGTCTACACTCGTTATGTAAGATGCGAAATTATTATTGTCTTGCCTAGACGGGTTTCGTAATACTGTGTTTTGTATTGCAAGTCTTCGTTTTGTTTTAGTCGCGAACATTGTGTTAGAAAGCTGGTTTATGAGGTATACAATTGGGAGAGATTGTGTGAGAATTTTTAAACTGTTGTTATAATTAATATCGTTTATATATTATATTTGTTAAAGTTCAGAATTATGACATAAAATTAGATAAAATAGTTCGTATATGTTAAAATATGTATGCAGTTCATTGTATTACGAAAAAAATATATTTGCTCTGTATATATATTATAAATGCGAGAGTAACTCTGTCTGCCTGTTGCTCTTTCCCGGCCAAACAACTGAACCACTGATGTGATTTGATATGAAGCTAGCTTGAATTCCAAGAAAGGACATAGGTTACTTTTTATGCCAAATGTTTGACGAGCTGCCACTAAAACGCGAGCAAAGCGGCGGGCGTCAACTAGTTATATAAGAATCTCAATACAATACGTATTACACAACAGTCATGTTCTTCATATTTATTATACGTGATTAAATAAATTTCCACGATTTCTTAGTACATCAGCGTTATGAAAATAAATTACAAACACAATGACAAATGACAATACGAGCAAAATATGTATACAATTAAAATTTAACAGAAATGCAAATATCGTAATAATAAAACCAATTCCTGTACATGACGTAATATGTATATTATTACATGCGTGTATGCATTTGTATGTGTGAGTATGTTGTGTCTATGTACGTGATGTGTATTTTGTTATATTGATATAAGTTATTTTATTATTAGTTTTAGCCGATAATAACTTCTTGCTTGGAGGTAAAGGAGTCTTGAGTAAACCTGTATGTTTCAGACTTCATTCACACATATATAACCAAACTGTCTTTGTCAAAAACATATATAACATAGGTTACCCAAGCCCCCCCCCCACCTTCTCCGTCCTCAAAGCACACACATATACAAAGACGAGATTTAAATTGAAACATCAATGTAAAATCAATGTATACTAATTACCAATTACATAGTTAACGCTAATCATTTACTTGTAAAATCAATATAACAAGCTACCGTACGGACGGACGGACGATGACGAGGCTCTTTCGCGTTATCTAATAATAATTGTCAGACGGTGTTTTGATTCAATGATTGCATTCAACTGATTTAAGAAAGAAGCGTTAGTAAAATAGCTCTTATATATATATGTAGGTACTTAATACAATATATTTATATATAATACTATATGTATGTATATAATATATTATAATAATATATAAAAGTATTTATCGTTATTAAATACTTTGTGTTGTCTGTTATTTTACGTGAACAACATTCCTCTCGTTTGCCTACAATTTAAAAGAGTATTTTAGTTTAAAGGGACGGAAGTGCGTAACGGAAGCCGGGGAAGCCCGCACTATTTGACTTGACCAATGAACGCGCGTGGTCCTAGAGTTAGCCATCAATTCATGTGAATTACCAAGTTGAAATGCCAATTGACTGCAGTACATGATGCGTTTATGTTATTTTCTATTTTAGTTGTTAATAAATATTTGAAACGAAGAATTACTGTTCGTTAGTAAAATATTAGGCGGGTAGAAACTACAGAGGCAAGCTTGCACAAATTACTATAATTGTAATCGTGTTATAACAATATTAATCAAACTTGTAAAAAATCGCTAATAACAAAATAAATTAACTTGAAATATATTTTTTTGTTGACGGTACGTGATCTATAAATCATTACGTATACACATTTTAAGCATCACTCGTCTTTGAACGAACGTCTATTGTCAAATTCTTGTTGTTCGGTAACAAGTGTTCAACTTACAATAATATTGTCATTAGCGGCTAGAGCGAAGAATGGAGGTTTAAGTAACTAGTGTTACAGTACTGACCGTTTAAAATTAGTAACATTTTTTATTTTTAAATTTAGAACATGTACTGTTCGATTTTTTGGTTCATTGACCTTAATTGTAAAAGATTTCAATTTAGATAATGTTTTTTTTTACTCTTCTAAAAATTATATGTAACCAAGCTGAGATGGTCCAGTGGTTATAACGCGTCCATTTTAAGCAATGATTGCGGGGTCAAACCTGTGTGTGTTTAATTCAGCTCATGCTCGGCGGAAAAAGTGAACCTGCATGTGTCTAATTTCAATGATATTCCGCCACATATGTATTCAAAAAGCCTTAACAACGGAACATTTACAGTGAATATATATATATATATATATATATGTAGAGGTGACCAATTAGATTGAGTCATTTACATAAACATAGTATTTAAATACAATTATGTCGTTGTTAATTTATTAAATGCATATTTATACGTTTTTTTTTGTTTTTCGTGAATTTATGATAAGAATTTGCCTAATTAACAATTATTATTTTGTAATTGTTAAACAAAAAATAAGTTACATTATCTATAAAATTCCTAACTGTTTTATTCGGTTTAATTTGAATAGAAAATACGACTATACGCTTACAGCGCCCGGACGTCTTGAGTGTTTGATTGATTTGCTGCTGAAGATATAACTCAAATGTGAATATTTTAAACTAAATATATAATATGTACATTTATTGTGCCTTGTGTGAAATGTATATAAATTTTCAAACAATAAAAGGCCGACTTCGCTCGGCTATTACAGATTTTATCATACATGACTTTTGAGAAACTTCAACCGTTTACGCGACGCACGCAATGATAAAGTTCTCAAAGGGAATAATGTGGAGAATATTTGCAACATTTTTCATTGTAACGCCGCCCTTATTGGTTGCAGCGTGATAGTATATAGCCTATAGTCTTTCTCGATAAATGGACTATCTAACACTGAAAGAAGCAAAGAAACTAACTCTGTAGCTTTATTATACTAGAATATATGTATTCTATAAAATTAACTCTTAAGTTAACATCATAATTATATTAAATTGACATGTAACTATATAAATATATTTTTTCAAATTAGAATCATTAATTAATTTTTACTTGATGTTAGAATATTTCAGTCGATGAACTTGTAAACTTGGAACTCATTAGTACGCTGACGAATATTTTTTAAGCAAAACGTTGACGTCAAGACCTTATTAAACCTGTGAAAAGCGGTTAGGAGCATTTGTAGGTCAACTAACATAAAATAACTGTACGTTCTTGTTCTATGGTCAACAATTAATAAGTTTTATTGGCTAAACAAAAGACATATTCAAAATAAGCAACTGTATAACCGGTATCGAACGCCCACGCACTGCCCGACGGCATATGGATCCTTAATGTTTTACGGCAATTGATATTCGTAGTTCCGACTTACGTTTGCAATTCGGTATTTTTTTATAAATTGTATATCTGACTCATTCTGTTGACTCTAGTCTAGTGGCCAGTTTATTAGGGTACAGATAGCAAGGTCCCGTGTTTATGGACAGGAAAAAATCTAATAAGAAATTCGATAAGATGTCAATTGAACGGATTGTTAGAGGTAACATAGGGTGCACCTGAGTTGCCGCATTACAACATATCTCTTGCGCAGTTAGGCTATAATGGTATATATGGTGGGGGGCTTTACGGGAGCTCTTCTAGTAGGTACCACCATACCATCATATATTCTATAATACTCCGTATTGTTGTGTTACGGTTTGAAAAGTGAGTGATCCAATGTAACTACAGGCACGAGGGACATAATATCTTAGCGTCCATTGTTGGTGTAAGGAATGGTTAAAATTCCTTCACCACGTCACCACTACGTTGACCCATTTGCTGATGGCAAAACTTGTACTATATGTTATTAAAACGATAGATATACATTTTTAGGAATGACATATATATGTAAGGCAAAACAAGGCTGGAGATGGATGGATCGATGACTCCTTACCTGAACTAAATTAAATAACATATGATGATAACACAACATACTTATAATGTGTTATAATGAAGTCTATTGTACTTTATAATCGCTTATAATCAATGATTATAGACTTGTTCGTAATAAATAATCAAAGGAGTGCTACAGATTATAATTTGTCAATCATTATTTGATATAATGTGTCTAAAGTGTAAATCGATTCAGTTTTATTTATCGTTCAAGTTTGAAATTAATTATTTCTTAAACTAAAAAAAAAAAAACTAAACTTCAAATCTTGTCCTTCTATGGATAACGTAAAATATATAATCAGGTAACATATACAGGTATTTTTTTTTTTTTTTGATAAATAATTTATTTTATTTTATTAACTAATAATAAATTTTCAGTACTGACAATTATTAATAAATACGAGCCTTGCAGAATTTTCTTATGCTATATTTGTATTTATAATTCATCACGTTTTCGGTGGTGAAGGAAAACACCCTGAGGAAACCTGCATGTGTTGGAAAATCTGATACACACTTATTCATCAATTCGAGGACTAAGCTCCTAACCTTTTCCTCAAATTAAGAGGGGAGCGGTATCCCAGTTGTGAGTCATT
Source organism: Vanessa tameamea (assembly GCF_037043105.1). NCBI lineage: Eukaryota > Metazoa > Arthropoda > Insecta > Lepidoptera > Nymphalidae > Vanessa > Vanessa tameamea. Next base: position 7,727,418 of record NC_087330.1, on the reverse strand, counting down.
TAAACACTGTTTACTTAACAAATACCAATTCCTCTAATCTAAATCTTTCTTACAACACTAATCCAAGCAGACAATTTCATCAATTTATCAAAGCAAAAGGAAGTCAGATCAAATCGATAGCAGTATATAATTATTTTTACATAATATTTACATGTTTTATTAGTTCTCCCATCACCGTTGATCACTCATAGCTTTTTACATATGATAATGATAGATGCGCAGGGGAATGATCAATCATATTTGAAACAAACGCGGGTCAACAGGTTCGATGACAGATTGTCAGCGAGTTGATATAATATGATACATGTTTAAACGTACTCTATATAAGATTGAACCTCTTGGGATAAGTACCTAGCCTATCAGTCAAAAGATATTGAAGTCCTAGTACATTGGTAGTGTTTACACTCCCGTGCCTCGTTCGGACTATGATAGTGAAGGAATCGAGAGTGTGTGTGATTCAATTGTGCAGAAAAACGAAAAACTATCTGAAAGATTTTTTATTTTTTCAATTTTAACATTAATTAATTTTACTAACACTGTTAGCTCTATCTATGTTTGTGGTTTGTCGGGTATATAGCAAAAAACCTAGCAAAGAGTGCAAAAATCCCGGGCGCCACAGGTCAGTCAGGGTCAGTTTTGGGTCTTCGGAAGATCACTTAGAAATCTTTCTTGAATCGAGATCGCAGAACACCATTTAGACCCGAGCGCTTGTTTTGCCCAAGACGGCGATGTTAATCAATATTCATAAACTACATATTATTAAGCTTAAAAGAACTTAAGAGAACTCAGTTTAGATTATATGTTTTATTGTCAGAATAAAATACAGCCACTTCAAATGAAGTAACTAATTTGTGATTGATTATAATATACGAGTACTACCTGACGGTAAGTACCGAGTCACCTAATTCTAAAAAGCATTTTTCGTATGGAAATTATTTGCGAAATTCGGTGGTAGCATAAATACGGTCGATCAAGTAAACTCGGTGTCTCCCGGAAATATCATACATTGCTCAACATTTATTAATTGATCTTTATTTTATTCTATTATGTATATAAGTTATATGAAATTAAGAATAAAAATATTCACCATTTAAAGTATAATTTATTTAAACCCTAATTTGTAAAAACTTGGGCCCTCCGAAGCCATTTAATAAAACCTTGGAAATGAAGGAAATATTAATACCATTACATTAAACTTATAGACGAATTTCGAACCATTAAAATGTATACCTTTGATTCTGTGTCTACAATAATTTAAGGTCTATTATAAAGCAACCTATCTAAGAGGTTCATAAACAACGTCGGCATTGGTGCCTTTATAGTTATTTTAATGGTTGTATAAACGACCCTTAGCCGATAATCACGTGAAAGGTGAAATGGTCGACCGGTGGCAACTATAAAAGTTGATATTTTAGTTACAGCCTTTAACCACAGTGTATATTTTGTTGATGCGTTTCACAAGCTTGTAGTTTACATAATATATTGAAATATATCTATGTGTGTATTAACTGACATTGTACATGTGTGTGTCACAGTAAACATACCAGTGCAATTGTCAATCTTTTTTTTTATGTAAAACCGACGATTACTTCTGATATTTATTAAACCCAAATTCAAAGAAAGTAGAAGGTATTCGTACATCACTAAAATACATACAAATATTTTCGTGATTAATTTAAGATTTCATTAATATTCTTCTTATTTCTTTAGTCAATAATTCAGTCTATGTTTTTTCCTTATATTTCAAAAAAAGTTATGACTATTGTTTGTCCAACCTACCCAGTATTCTAGCATAAAGTCTTACAACTACAAATAAAAATTAATAATGCCGGCGCTGTCAACGCTTTCATAACAGGTCTTGATTGTTTATTAGTAGAAGTAAGATGCTTTTTATAAATATATAGTATTGGTATGACATAACAAACTAAATTAAGTCTTGCGGGCTAAGGCCTTTTATTCCGGGGACAAGGTATGGTAAGGCTTAAATGACGCTGCTACAAAATAGGTAAGTGGATTAATAAATGGCAGATTTTCAGGTAGACGTAGGCTTCCGCACGACGTTTCTCTCTGAGCCGAGATGGCCCAGTACGTCTTCACCGTACATCTCAACCGATGATTGCGGATTCAAGCCCAGGCAAGCACCACTGTATTTTCACGTGTTTAATTTGTGTTTATAATTCATCTCGTGCTCGGCGGTGAAGGAAAACATCTTGAGTAAATCTAAATGTGTCTAATTTCAACGAAATTCTGACACATTTTAATTCACCAACCGGCATTGGAGCAGCGTGGTGGAATATGTTCTTAACCTTCTCTACAAAGGGAGTGGAGGCCTTAGCCCAGCGGTGGGAAATTTTTAGGCTGTCACTGTTATATATCTGCTATTATTATTCTTTCTGCCCGAAAATCCCATTTTTCAATGTATTATATACCAAAGGTTATGTGCCGTGATTATACACAAAAAGCGGCACACACAACACAATAACGATGGACGATAAAGATTACAAAAGATGTGTATATAATGTAAAATCATAACATTTTCATAGAATCAATTGTAAAAACAACAATAAAATCTTGTTATAAAAATGTTTCCATTTATCTTGATAACTTAATTGAAAGATTAATTATTAAGTTTTAATGCTATTTATAAATTAATACTTAATTTCACTTAAATAGTTTTTACCGTTTCTTGGTTTAATCATCGCTCGTCTCTTCATGCGTTGTCATACTACTTTCTACATAGTTTTTTACAATGCTCTATTCATAGTAGAGCCGCAACTCTCTATAAAATACGAAATTAATAATATCTTTCAATATCTTTCAGATTATTCGAATTTTGTACAAATTACAAACAATATAATTTTATATAAGATTTTAAATTAACATGGTTATTTTTATTACTAGCAGTATTTATAACGGGATATTTACCATGTTTTTTATTTTTATTTGATTGTCAGTCTCGTGAACAAGACATTCGTAGATAATGTCGAAATATCGAGCTTCATCAAATAAAAATAAAAAACATGGTAAATATCCCGTTATAAATACTGTTAGTAATATAATTTTAGTTAATAATTTTCTCGTTACATCTTAAATCTTAAAACTTATTATTCATTTACTAAATACAGTGATACTTTGGAAATTACTACGCATTCTGTTCACACTAGCAAATCTCTTTGGTACTTAAGAAAAAGTTAAATGAGCATTTTCTGTTATTATCCTAATTCAATGTCTGTTTTAGTATGTTTTTTTTACATCTTTACGATAATTACACACAAATATACCATAGAACATGAGTAACCTTAATATACTTTATAAACCAATTGACAAACATAAATAAAATTAAAATAACTTTCATCTAAGCATACTCGTTTCGCAGCCCTATGAACATAGACCTGACTATAAATACATCCTCTCGTGCTAGTCATCTGCTGTTTGCTTTGTTGCGCCGGCGTCGCGCGAGATAATATCTCGGGATAGATCTTATGATTAACCAGTTATAAGCTTCCGTTCTCGTTGCATTAACAGAAATGTTGAAACAACTATTGAGGCTGTTCACATAATATAATATTCATGAGAATGAAATATAATGCATAGAAATCAATCGATTACTATTTTTATTTAATAAAGTATTCGAATAGGCTCATTATGTGACGAGGAGATGAGATCTGGAATTGATAGTCCTTAATTGTTACGTATTTTTATGATTTATTTGTTTATTTTTTATTACATAATGATCAAACTAAATTTGACTTGCTTTATAGCTAAAGCAGTGATCTCTTCCAGGCAACCCTTGGGCACATGACTGATTGTAAAATACATGTGGGTACAATTATTTTAAATTTTGACAAAGTTATATACTGCATATACAATAATACACACATAATTATTTAACATTCAAATTTAAATTCACATAAATATAAAGGATTTCTTTTAAAGTTATATATTATATTTTTTGGGATGCACGTACATAAAAAGAGGGCAAAGGTCTTGGTTATGTCATATTTTTATCGGTCTGGAAATAACATAGGTATTTATAAAATTACAATGACTCAACTGACCTATCCATGGCAAATATCATAGAACTATATCATAATTTGTATTTTTAATTAAATTCATGTTTGGTGATGATGGAAGACTTCGTGAGATATGTCTGTGTTGAGTGAAATACTGACACATCTACACTTTACAATACTCCGTTCTAAGGATCGTAGTGTGCGTTTATACATTAATAATAATAATGATAGGACTGTTTACTGAATGTTTTAATAAAATTTGAAACTTAATTGAATGTAGAATGTACTCAAACGAATTGAAATAAACATCTCAACAAAGGCAAGATTTGCTTATCCATTCGCAAACCTTGATTGCTCAAAGGTTTACAAGACGTCGCTATGTAGAACTCACAAGTCCGATCCTCCGACTCCTGATACGACAACGCTTAACCGGAATATTAAAAACCGGTGAAACTAAACATACCAGTTACTCGCTCGGTATCATTACGGTATGTATTGATTACTTTAGTTTATTAGCTTAAAGCTGAGAACGTCAGAAAACAATCAATACCGATCGAAACCGGTTAAATCTAGAATATTATAATTAGTTATAACGATGAGAAATTACTCAGAAGGAACACATAAACGTCGCTGTAGTTATATATATATATTTTATTACAGCAAGCATCGCATTTTTCGTAACAACCAAAACTAATTCGGACATAAATTATGTTTAGACATTTACTCGCTAATTGGTATCCACATATAATCATATACAGTGGATATAACATAGACGAACGTCTTCACCAATCAGTATAAAACTAGTTGAACCATATCATTAGTCAATAAGTCATTTTAATTGAATCATTCGGTGTAATAGTACTTTCTAGACGTTTGACAGCTCAGTCATTAGTGATGCGATGTGATATACGATATATGTATCGATAATAGCTTATCTTTGAGCGTTTTTATTGAAAAATGTCCGTTGTTAATTGCTTAATCAACGTTTTTATTATAACATCGAATAATATGTCTATAGAATCATAAACACTGTACTTATAAGGAGTTATTAATTTGTCAATGCGTATGTCAAAAAAAATAAATGGCGTCGAATGCGAAATAAAATTCATTAATGAGAATGTTTAAAAAACATGTAGCTTTATAAGTTGACACAAATACTTGCGGATTATCGAAACTGACAGGGCAAACGACAGTTACTGCTAGTAATGTAAGTAGCGATCCCGAGATGTTAATCTTCGGACAAATCGTCTTATGTATATTGCGCGGGCGAGCGGTGAGAATCTGACGCACCTGTACCGGTCAACCTGCTTTAGTGGTGGGGCGTAGTCGATGAAATTTAATTGTCGATAATAATATGTGATATTTTTAATTCTCATAATGGATAGTTAATTAAGAGTGAAAAGTTTTATGTTTATTGAAAGTACTAAGTATTATTTTCTTAAATGTTATTAATTAACTTTAACGTTATATCTTTTTTGGCTGCAACGCTGAATCAGCAATACGAAGTATTTTTGTTACTTAATTGAATAACTTACAATTGGGCACCATCACATACTTAATTTAATTCAAATTTCATAATATAAATCAGTTTATACAAGATCGTTTTAACTTCAAAACAAGGACGGGTACATATACGTATATTAAATTTGAAACTCAATAATTAAAACATAACCTAACAATCATTATTCATATTAAATCATCGATATCGATGATTAAGCTACCTATCTTCATCTCGCTCGATCTCACGCTGCGCCCGCGCCGATACGTAGCCCGTTCTCGACTCACATCATAAATCACACGCTAATAGCGACTAAACTCATTCGCTAATCCGAATCGACCTGCGTAAGCGCAACATTATTTTATAACAACCCGTAGCCCTTATATCAAAAGCCTTAAATGCTACAATGAATTTAATAAAACTGTAGTGACCCATGTATTGTTTTTTAATTTTGTTGTTTATTTTTTTAAGTGACACTTAAGACAATACCGGTGACTGTGGATTTTTTCAAGGAAAAACGTCCCTTTTAAACTTGATTGTTTTTTTTTGCTCAGCTATGGTTAAGTAGGTATAATAAAACGTATTGTTAAGTGGTGATTAGCTGGCTCAGTGGACAGCGTACCTGTTTTTATCGAAGGATGCTCTTTCGAATTCTGACTGTGATATCATCAAATGGTCAATGATTTCTAAGTCTTGTTAATTTTTTATAAAATATATCAATTTAAAAAAATACAATACATTATTTTTATTTAATGTTTCTATTTATTAATGAGAAATAATTATGCTTATTTATCTATAACAATATAGTTTTGATAATTTAAATTGATATCTAATTTACATAATTTTTTATATTTTAAAATTATCGTCGGACACGACGTTGCACTCGGATATTGAATCTACGTCAAGAGAAGTAATAATATTCATATTAAATATTTTTATTTCAAGACTTTTTACAAAAAAATAGTTAATAAATGAATAATTAATTCTAAGCTTATATCAATGATGAAAGTATATTGTATAAAGTTAATAAATGTAAATTAATAATTTTTTTTTTATTGAGGAATAATATTTAAAAACTAATTATTATTCGTTGAATGAAAAAAAAACTAAGTAAAGTTTGATTCATGACGTGTTATCAGTGATAGCAGAAATATTTAACTTTTACCTACTTAACTTTTTTTATGGAAATAATAATATTTTTTAATAAATCAATTTATATATTACAAAAAAATGTTTTTTATATGTGTCCATTTTTCAATTTTAAGACTAGTTCGAAAAAACATATATGTATAATTATACAGGATCGTTTTGATGTGTTTTGATGTGTTTTGACCTGTCCATAGATACGTCATCCTAGCAGCATCTGTTGTCGATAAATTCATAGTAGTAATAATAAAATCAATAGTACTGAAGATATTACTAGATATTTGGATAAAAACAGGTTAGGAAATGAACAGGTCTTAAAATAATGCAACAGGGGTAGATGTAAAAATGTCGCGCCATTATCGAAATTTTACATAATATCAAAAGTGGATAATACAATTTTTATAAATAAATAATATTACTCATTAATTCAAATATATTAACTAATTTTTAAATTATATTTTAGTATATAAGAAAAGCATTTACGATAACGTGAAGTTTATTTTTCTCATGCACCTATTTTTGCCGCGGTACAAGCACTGACTATCCCTAGAGTAAATGAAGCCCTGAATCCACAACTAGCCTGGAAAGAAGTATCCATCTGTCAAATTTACCTACCGAAATTATATTGTTTGCTTCTTGGGTTTTGGTTTTCGTATAGACCACAACTCTGAACGAATCAGTCTATCTGTTTGTTAAATTATATGAACTCATTTATCGACTCATTGAAGCTCGGTTATTTGTGAATTGTGCAAATATGTTCATTTTAAGAATAATAATTAAAATATTTTCAGTTTAATAATCAAACTTGTTTTGGTTTTTTTTTTATTTAATTAAAATTTTCATTCTAACAATAATATATCCTTTTTAATTTTATTATATCATATGATAAAGTCTAAGTATTGCCCGGACAAAGACGCGGCGGGTAGCTAGTTTATAATAAAAATAAACCTAAAAGTATGCTACAGTCGCGTAATGTTTACGAATTGAACATATTTATTCATACGATCTCGACTAACAATGTTACAAGCAATTTTATCGTGAGTTTTCATAAATATGGAAATTATCATTTGAATGTATTATTTTCTGAATGTTATAAAAGTTCGTTGACCTTTAGTATTGCGTTTATAATAAACGTTGTATATAAACGGCTATGCTTTTATTATTGTTAAATTATTTACTGCGCGTTTTCAATACTAAAATAGTTAAATTATGATATATGTAGAGATATTATGAAAATATAGGTTTGTTTTGTAATTTTACTCGATGGTAGAGCTTTGTGCAAGCCCGTCTGGGTAGGTACCGTCTACACGTCTTATAATCTACCACCAAATAGTAACCATCTCCCTGTTAGAAGAGGATTTTCCCAGGAATAGACATTTACTGTTTTTATCAGTCTGGTAGTTGAAGCTATTCAAATAAACGAATAATATCGAAATTTTCTTTATTCAAATAGGGCACAGCATAAACTGTATTGCAGAGATAGGTCTAAATACTGCCTATATGCTGGATTGCTATAGAGGATTTATAAGCAGAAATACTTAATAACTATATCTAGACTCAATCCTGGGTTTTGAACCTTATATTTGTCACCAGACCAACGAAGCATACAAATAAAATACTGTGACGAATCCCTCTGTTTAAAGTTTTCACAATAACAGTCAGTATTACAGTTAGTTTTATCACAAGCAATTTGTTTTGATAGTTAATTTGCATTTAAACAAAACAAATACGAGGAGATAATCTCTCAATTCTAAACTTTAACTATTTATCGTTCACTAGAAAGCCTGACTTGTTATTCTTGAAAGTGGCATTTTCCTTTTCATTGTAAACTAGTTTGGTCGGCTGGTTTCTCTCGTGCATATCGAAGATCTCGTATCCCATCGTTCATATATCGAAAATACCATTTAAAGTATGTTTTATAAGGTGTTTGATGGTTTCCTTTTCGTCTTATAAGTATTTTTATTGATACTAGCCGATGGCTTGCAATGTCTCTTTTAGTATGGATTGATATGATTTGATACTTTAATATTCTCCGTGTTTTAAAATTTACCAATTGTCATGGTGATCAGTTAATTCTACAGTAAAGTATTGTTGTGTTCAGATTTGAAGAACGTGAGCCAGTAACTACAGGCACAATGGATAAAATTTAATTTTTATTTTTTTTTATTTTAGAGTTTTGTATTGATTTGAATCAACAATTATTGAAATATGACTTTTATTGAATCGATATCGTTGCTTCAACTTTATTGTCCGATTGGATCGCTTATATTGTTTTTGAAATAGCAGTTAATTAGATTAAAATATTATTTACAATTATAATATAATAAATATTTCTTTTTTTAGTTTTAAGATCCTTGTCACTAGCATATTTTAACGTTATATCAAACCTAAGATGTGAAGGCTAAACTTATTTATTATCAAAGTCAATTAAAAATCTTAACTTAAAACGTAACTCTGAGGATCTAAGTAAGCGGTGTAACATATTAAACAAGCTGCAACTTAACAATAATTATACTGTGTGTATTTTAATTGATAGTTGCAAGACATTTTGCATGGCATCGCACGCACGTTGCTTCATACGATAGTAATTAGGGTGTTTACATACATGACGTTTTACCAGCGACCGCGGGCGTGAATTTAAACGTCTACCGACGTCGCAATTAATCTTTCAGGAATGTTAATTAATGTGGCGTTTTAAACGTAAATCAATATTCGATAATTGAGAAAAAAAATCTCATAACATAAGTAATCGTTTTATAAATGTTCGATATTCAAATTGTTAGTGTTCGAATTTAATTTCGATTACATTCGAATAGTGTCAAGTGAATCGAATATTCATTAATTTATTTATATTTGCTTAAGGTAATTTTTGAATATAGAATTCGAAATAAATCAAATAATTTGCTAAGGCAAGGGCTAATATAACGAAACACAACGTGTTATTTTGTTCCATTTTCAAATTTTAACATATTTTGTTGTTCAATTTTTATTTTTCAGTTTTACAATATTTTGTTATAAATGTCAATATAATATAATCTGTATTTTTGCGTGATCTAATGTACTGTATGTAATGTATAACATATACTTAACATAAACAAACATGTATGTATGATTATGCAATATATCAAATTATAAAAGAAAGTTGCATACCTTGTTTAACGATAGTATTTGTTTTTCACGTTTTTTTTTTTTCTTTAATTTGATAACGATAGATCTGGATGAATTGAATTTATGGCATAGTTTGCAATTTTCCATGGATCTTCGAACTTATGATCGTAATGGTCGGTTGATGAACAATTACACAAATTGCCGTGATAGGATCGTATTTTTGTTAGAAAACATTTGTATTTTTAATTGTTAATGGTTGTGCGGCTTTAATTAGTTGTCTAATGGATCATCATCCATCATAAAATGGAATCTATCAAAGTTAGATTTTTTTTACGATCGTATTTATTTAATTTAAAATGGTTTTCTAGTTTAACACCGTGTATCAGGACCTTAATTTAATTTGAATATTTTTTAGGAATTTTTCAAATCTAAAAGAATCTTTGGAACATAATTATATACATGCGATTTTATGTGTTATTTCGATAGATACATTTAGAAGTTTAGATAGATATCTCTACTAACAAATACTTAAGACAACTTTTTTTTAATGCCTAACAGAAAAATTATTTAAACATAAAACTTACATCATTAAGTGAAGAAGGTTATACCTAGACTGAAATTTTAAAGAAGTAAAATTTGTTGGTTTGCATGTAGGATCTAATCTCAGTAACAAGTGGCACAATTTAAAAAAATCACTGGTAGAAATGATTGCACCCGTGTGAAGCCGGGGCGGGTCGCTAGTGTTATTTATATATATTTTAGTTTGAGTTTGAATTTGAGTTTGTACAACTTTACTCTTTTCAATGGTATGTAAACGTAGCCTATATACGTTTTTGTTTCGTACCAAATTTAATCAACATCGGTTCAGTCGTTTAGCTCTGAAAGCGTAACAAACAAAGTTTCTTTCGCGTTTGTTTTTTTTTTTTATTACGTATTTCTATATATTGTCAAATTACTCGTAACATATAAATAGCAGTTCTAATTTATTGCAGTCATTTATTTTAGAAAAAAATATATTCTAACAATATATTCTAGCGACAAGCGGCAATTATTAATATTGTTTTGTTCTGGTTTGTAGTAACTACAGGCACAAGGGACATAACATCTCACTTCCTAAGATTGGTGGCACATTTTGTTCCCTTACCATCAAGTGCCCCATTTACTTGGCTACCTCTATGCCATTGAAAAGCAAATATTTCTAGCAATTTATGTTTTTATATTTATCTTTTATACACTAAAATATTTCACTTTTGTCCAGCTTATGCGTATAAACTTAGGTCCACATTGTGTTGGGACGAAATAACGCGAGACGCGCTAAACATTGATTTTACGACGCAATATTGCTTTACACTTGTGTGGTATCAAAGATACCTAGCCAACTAGATATGCTCAACGTAATTATATTGACCGATATTTACTTCCTTGAACATATTTTAGATCTGTGTCGAGATTATTTAAAATATTTAAGATCAGAAAGTAGGTGATGTTTCATTCCAATTTTAAAAATTGATTTTTTTTTCTGACATTCCAAATAATTTGAATCGTTTTACATAGACGTTCCAAAAAAGTTGCACTTAAACATTTATTTTTATAATTTAAACGACTTACATTAAATTTGTATTTTTCTTATTTGTCTTCTTATAATTAAAGGCATATAAATCTTTGCTTCCAATACAAAATCTAGTTTATAAATCGGCATAATAAAATACCTAGACGTTATTAATTTAACGGGTTCTTGTTAGGCAGATCCTAATAATTTAAATGAATCACAATAAAAAATAAAGACTCATCCACAATTGCTATGAATTTCTTTTTCGAATTTAAAATGATTATATTAGATTACAAAAAGCATTATAAAAGTCACATCGCTCGGGATTATTATGTTATATCGTACGAATATTACATTCCATTGTGATTTAAGACATTTGGTATAAAAGCGTAACCTAAAAATGAGGACATCTGATACTTTTTTCAAGGTCGTTGCATCAAATTTATTGTTATCCCCTATAATAAAGCGTAAAGTGTGTAACGTTCCTTAATTAAAATTTCAAAGGTTTAAATATGTTTTATGATTTTAGAAGTTCCCTTTGCGGAGTCATAGCCGGACTTATGGATCCACGTGAACTCTCCATTTGTTAATTTCGAATCTTCAAATATACATATATTGGAAGGTTAATATTAAAAGAACACAATTCAATTCAATAAACATAAAACATAATCAGCCTGTAAATTTCCCACTGCTGGGCTAAGGCCTCCTCTCCCGTTTGAGGAGAAGGTATGGAGCATATTCCACCACGCTGCTCCAATGCGGGTTGGTAGAATACACATGAGGCAGAATTTCGTTGAAATTAGACACATGCAGGTTTCCTCACGATGTTTTCCTTCACCGCCGAGCACGAGATGAATTATAAACACAAATTAAGCACATGAAAATTCAGTGGTGCCTGCCTGGATTTGAACCCGAAATCATCGGTTAAGATGCACGCGTTCTAACCACTGGGCCATCTCGGCTCTCAAGGGGGGGTCTGTAGCTACTAAGTGAGCCGGTGAAGGCAGGGAGCCGGTCTACTTCCCCGCCATCAGATATGTTGAAGCGTAATAAAGCAATAATATATGGTAAACTAATGTCAAATATTCAATTCAATAGCCCAAGAGAAATAATTTGATTCTTGCGTAACGAGAAGTAAAGGGGCGATTGATTATATCGCATTGCTTTAGGCATAATCTTAAAATCTATCTTATGAATGCGTAGGCGATAGTGTTGCTCAAATGACAAATTCACGATTGTAATTATTATATATTTTATAATATCGAGTTAAATCTTCATAAACATATTTAAGATATAATTTACTTACGATCTTTTATAATTTTAATCTTCTATTATCATTTCAGCAAAGCGTACGTGTTAAAAGTACCTTTCAATATTCGAATCCTCAAAATGTCTAGATATATATGTATGTGTGTATGTTGTATTTGTCTTTAAGTTAGAGTAATAAACATAAAAGAAATTCAATGTTATTTTAGAAATCAAGTCACTCTCAATTTTACTTGGTGGTAGGGCTTTGTGAAAGCCCGTCCGGGTAGGTACCACCTACTCATCAGATATTCTACCGCCAAATAACAGTACTCTGTATTGTTGTGTCCGGTTAGGAGGGTGAGTGAGCCAGTGTAATCACAGGCACAAGGGACATAACATCTTAGTTCCCAAGGTTGGTTGGTATCTTTATAAGAATGGTTAATATTTCTTACAGCGCCTTTGTCTATGGGCGGTAGTGACCACTTACCATCAGATGGCCCATATGCTCGTCCGACAACCAATGCCATAAAAAAGGCAATTTGATAATAAATAATAATTTCTAGCCTTTTTCGATTGATGAGAATAATCTTATTTTTTATTTTAAACGAAATTATTATGTATTCTACAATCTAGTTCGAGTAAGTCGAACGAATCATTACATCGCGTGGAGCATGTCGTTAGAGCCGACCACGAGTATTTGTTTACTGAGAAACGAAGAGAAAGAGTTAACATCAGGCAGGCTGCTGTAAAGTGTAGGCAAGTCTGTGAAATCCTTTGATTGCAAAAAAGGGATAAGGGCAAACTAATGAAGATGATGGTATAAGTAATTAAGTGTTCTGCAGCACCGTTTCATAAAACAACGTCCGAGTTGAAAACAGCTCACGTCTTCTTAAAGTGCAATTGTATAATTTTTCATAAACAACTATATCTTTGCTTGTGTTCGAAAATTAAAATCAACAAAAAAAAAAGTGGTAAATTTGATTGGTCCTCTTGAAAACCGTAGCCATGTATTTTTTATTTATTTAAACAGTAGACAGTCTTCAAAACTCTTTGATAAAATATCTATAAAGTTAATCCTTTTTGGTCAGTACTAAAATTACCATTAACATGCAAGATTAATATCGTTAATGTGCAATATATAAAAACACCTCTGGACACATTTCCGATAAATCTTTGTAAATTATGCCCAGCGCTTTCCGCAGTTATTTTTACCTGGATTACTAAGTTTGCACATTTAACATAGATATAAATTTGCAAGATATATTGTACGTTGTGCGAATCATATGTTTCATAGGTTTATTAAAAATGACAATAGCTTAAGGATGACTCAATATGTTGCACCATCTAGTAGGAAAACATCTCAGTAAAACCTGCTACATGCGGTGTGCCCATGACATCACGCCTTGTGCCGAGTGGGCTGACAATAGTTCGTGGCAACTTATTGACCATTGTCGATGTACGAATATAGAAATATAAATTGAGGAGGCGTTTTATTGTGTTTAACATTCATATTTTCTTCCGTTTGTGTGTATGTGTTCGTTTATGGCCTTTAATACTTAAATTGTTTTAATAGAATAACAATACAACATATATTTGATAGTTCGTCGACTAAGTCGTTATAAATATCTTATAATTACAAAAAATATCACATTGAACTTTCTGTAACATTAGAATTGAGGTAATAAATATATTAACATTTATTTCAATTTCCGTTTACAATCATAATTTCGTAATACATTTTTGTTGCAAAATACAATATTGCTAAATTATTAATAAAATGACTTACAAACCATTATATCGTTCGGAATAATTATGCAAGAAACAGTGGTTATGCAAATATAGTTAAAAAAAAACTAAGTGTACTTCACACAGAATTGTAAATATCAATACAAATGGTGTTCTATGACTTCACATCTTTGTGCGGAGTGGGTAGACAAAAGAGCAATGTTGACAGTTGATGACGTACGAAAGAATGAAGACGGCATATTTTTATTTATCTGTAAGGCACAGATAGCAAAACAAAAATCTTTCATATTTTTATTTGTCTGTTGTGAAGTATTAAATACTTTTTTGTTTATTGAATAATACTTATGATGATTTTGGTAAGTTTGTTTGAGTAGGTATCATCCAATACGATTCTTGCTATTTTACAATAATATACGCCATTAATACCCAGTGTATTATAAATATGGCGTATTAATGGTGCAAGGTATGGAGAACAGCTCGAATGTATAGACGTGATTACTAACTTACTATCCCATTATTTGAGTTAAATTTTTTACTGGCTTGACATTGACATTTGATTGACAGTTGGTTGAGTCTTCATTTAAAGCAGTTGAAACTGCGAAGTACTTACATTGACATTCATAATAACGTTATGTACTGAATCTGAATCTGAAATCTGAATCTGAATCACGCTGCATGGTCTTGAATAAGTTTAATGTATTTTGGTTTAGATGACGTTTGTTAGTAAACATTACAGATAAAAACGTCTCATAATTTAGTATCCATAAGAAAAAAACATTGAAAAAAATATACGTAATGTATTTATTATTAGTTATAAAATGCATACAAAATATTATCACAGTTTTAAGATATCATAATTAAAAAAAAGAAAAAAATTGTAGTTTTTTCATTTCTCGTTAACCAATAAGAATAAAACAATACAATTTTAACATAACAATTTTATTACAAGCTTACAAAAATTTAAAATAAAAATTAAAAAATCTGTCATATATTTGCAAGATTTGAATATAATAATGTTTATATAATATTAATACAATACATTCGCAAAAACCAATGTATTTATTTAAATATTTAATTCTGATACAAATCTGAAATAAACAGACAATTTGTGACAGTTATAAAGGTTTACGCACGGACCTACATATATTGTGATGTAAATGTTGCATTTAATTTTAAATAATACATACAAGTCGTGGTTCTATGACCTAAATGATGAAATAGTTTTAGAATGTGTGTACACGCCTTGTTTTACATCTTTAGGATGTAAATCAGAGAAATGCTAGACTTGAAAACGTTAATATAAAATCAAATATTGTTTTATTTTACAACTTTTTATCAAATATAAAACGTTCTATAATTAAATATTATCAAATATCGTTTCATTATAGATAATATATTTAATTTTTAGAGTATGAGGATTCGGATTTGCGTCGTGGGGGATGGAATTTTTAAGCGTTTGTATTTCTAACGTTTAAAAACATACGTTTTTAGATAAAACCCACTGGCAGTAGAAACCTACAAAGTGTCATGATCAAATAATTTTCTTTGAATTGCATTTTATATTCATTACGTACTTTGCATTTGTAATATTAGTGTATATAGGGCTGCGAGCAAGTTTGTCTAAGATGGATCGCCTCCTGTCACTGGGTGGACGCCATTAAACATCAGGCACCTGACAGTAAATATTGCAAGCATTTCTATGTGTTTTGCAGTTAGTAGATACAGTTTGTATATAGTAGTCAGTACACTGCATTGTTAGATAGGTAGATTTAAAATATGGCTTTACATTATTTTTTGTACAACATTTTTCCGCGGTTTCTCGCTCATAATAGATCTCATTTAATTGTTTATTTTAATAAAATATATTTTTCAAGAAAAATATAAGCTTCTATCGATGATATAATTTTAGAACCGATAGATTTCTAGAAAGTACGTTCCACGTCGTACGAAGACGTTATTATTGAAAAATCTGAAGTTAATGAAAAATGTGCGCTGGGTGGTCCGTTGTCCATCGTATACCTTATCCAAATATCGCTTTGTAGTGCGCGAGAGTTAGCACAAATACAATAGAAGCTGACAGTTCGATGTGTTTGCATTGCTTGTTGGTTTTACTGACAAAAGTTCCACTTGCGTCATATTGTATTTACGTGTCGTATCTCATGTTCTGACACTCATTAAGATCGCAAAGATGGTGTCAAAGTACTTAAAATTTTTCGTAAGCAAGTTTGAATTGTTGACAATAAACTTGTTTAATTATTTGACAAAATTACGTTTTCGTTTTAAGTAACATTATTTTGTATGTAACCTGCCTTACGTGTTCGGGATATGCCTACTCAATGGTACGTCATCATTCATCATTCGTTGTTACGTACTCATTCGTTCATTTTATCTTTAAATTAAATTTCTACGACCGAAATGTTCGTCCGTTAATTGGGTTTCAATGCAATTCAATCCTCATATTACTTAATTTTTTTTTTAATTATTAAATCTAAACAATGACGTAGATACTCATGTAGGAATGAGACTAATAATTAAATAAATTCATTTATTAATCAAAATATTCTTTATCCAAGTAGGCGCATAAAAGCAATTTTGAATCGTAATGTTGAATTCAGTGTAATTCTATCACCGGTTCGGATAATAGCTTTTGTATATAACTTTGCATACTGTAAAGAATTAAACTTAATTTTTAACTTTTTTTTACAATTCCGAGTCCCGAGTCCAATATAGGCCGCCTGAGAATTTAAGCACGAAATAAAACTTTACCGAAATTAGTCGAGTCGTTTAGGAGAGTTCAGTGACAATTTGAATAAAAATTAAATCTTATTATAAAAAGTATATTTGAATAAACAATATTTTAAATTATAATGATTTATTTAAATACATTGTAATCGTTAAAAAATATTTAAATAAATTAATAACGCATCAAGCACATTTAATATCCGAAGAGAAGTAAAAACTGTACCAGTCACTACTATTCAAACGCAAGATAAGGAAAGATCGTATTTAAATCTTCAATTCTTAGCGGACAGAGCATTAATAAGTCGAAGGGTCATTAGAATCCTAAAAGTCGTTTATCTGATTACGGTATATGATAAGTGGTCCAAAGACGAGATTGAGATACAACTGCTACGAGATTGTCAGTCGGACTTCAATTAATGTAGAGCATTACATTTAAATGATTTTATTATTAAACTAATTTGGTAGATACTTGGACGGGAATTGTTCTTGTGATAACTATATTTAAGACTTAATATTTTTTTCGAACTGATTGATGCTGATGCTTTGATTCAGTTCCAGTTTGTTGGGTAACAAACAGAACAACAATAATAGCCTGTAAATTCCCTCTCAATTTGAGGAGAAGGTTTGGAGCATATTCGGGTTGGTGGATTACACATGTGGCAGAATTTCGTTGAAATTAGACACATGCAGGTTTCCTCACAATGTTTTCCTTCACCGCCGAGCACGGTATGAGCTATGAACATAAATTAAGCTCATGAAAATTCAGTGGTGCTTGGGTTTGATCCAATAATATATTAAATATTTATACAGACCGATACTTACTCCAATAGGCTTGTAAGATCTACTAGTCAAATATAATTATATGAATATAAAAAATAACACTTATTAAAATAAATCTATAATCCGACAATACCGTAAGTAGGGCAGTTCCTACTCAATTTTCGATTTAATCTCAGATCTGTGAATGAGTCAACTAAACTACCACGTTACAGGTGCTCTCATTGTTAGAGATTAAATACGCCGATGGGATGACAATCGGTGACATTTGTTTGCTTGTCTGACCTCCTGGTGGAAGATTTATCTCAATTCCAAACAATGGAATTAACCATCGTTGTGCATTTGTTACCGTCTTAGATGCTCAAGATACGGAACTTTGAAATTAATGATTTATTTTTGTTTCAATGATGTTATTCAATGAGTTATTATAATTATTTTTAATGTATGTATTAAAATTATTGAATGAAATTAAGAGAAATGTTAAATTAATCAAGTTGACGTCACCGTTAATATAATTAGTTATTATGTTTGTAGTAATTAGATAAAGGGCCGAGATAAAGCCTCGTTGAACGTGAAAATATTAAAATTCGCTTTGTCCATTTAGATCTGTGTGCAGCAATGAAATGTATATTTCCCTCTTTCGTTCAATACACCTAGCTCAGCTATTTTGTATTCAATGAATTAATAAAATAATTAAATGAATTGAAATAATGGTTATTTCAATGTAGATTGAAGAATTAAAAACATTTCAATAGATTAAAAAAATATGTTATTTTTAACTTTATATCAACTGAAAAACATCACACCTAGCTGGGCAATAACCTCTTAAAGAGAAGATTTGGAGCGTACCACGCTGATCCGCTGCGGATTGGTGATATGTATACAAATGTAGATTTATATCCGACACAGTTATGCAAGTTGCCTCACGAAGTATTCCACGAATTAAAAACTCAAATTAAGTACGAGAAATACCATTAATGCTTATCCGAATTTGAACCGACTATCTTCAGTTAGTATCCACGTATCAATTACTGAAACGTAAAACAATTGTTAATTAGATTATTTAATATCTCACGGTTTATGACTGTTGTGATATTCGTGAGAGAATTAAATAAATATTTATTTAACCTCAACAAGGCCACTCAGGATAACGGCTTCGAAAATTTTACCTATAAAAATACGACACTGCTTTCCAACGACCTTCATGAACAAACCCTAATAGTTTCGGCTCAAACTCAATCAATAACAGCTAAGTTACGATCGATACTCGATCCTTAATAGAAATTTATTTTTATGTTTTCACATGATAACAAGTAATGTTTAATAATACCGCAAACGACATAAATTAACATCGACACCATTCAATAAAATCAATTCATATTGCATGATAGTAAATTAAATATATATATATATATACTTAGTATTATATGTTTTCTTGATTCTATGAAAATGTTATGATTCTAGATTCTATATACATCTTTGTAATCTTTATAGTCCATCGTTATTGTGTTGTGTGAGCCGTTTTTTGTGTATAATCACGGCACATTACCTTTTGTATATAATAAATTGAAAAACAGGACTTTCTGGCAGAAAGAATAATAATAGCAGATATATAACAGTAACAGCCTGTAAATTTCCCACCGCTGGGCTAAGACCTCCTCTCCCTTTGAGGAGAAGGTTAGGAGGGTATTCCACCACGCTGATCCAATGCGGGTTGGTCGATTATAATAGCAGATATATTAATATAATATTTTAAATAAGTCTTAATATTGTATTAAAATAGTTACTATATTGAAGTTAGCTTAAATAGAAATACTTATCAGAAGGCCTATTCTGTCAACACACCTTACAGACTACTGTACCAAACAGACCACGATTGTGAGATCTCATAAAGTAATACCGACTCTAAATTTATAGCATTAAAAGGATCAAAATTGCGTATCACGGTAAGTCAGTTTTCATCACGAATGAGATACCGAGTGAGTTCTTATTAATCGAAATTTCGTCACAAAGTTCAAGAAAAGTTCAAGATTACTTACGATTAGTACTAAAACAATTTACCCAACCTTTAAAATACAAAGCAATTAAATTCGTAATTACTGTAATTAGTAAATGAAAACATTTTAGATTTTAGTGCCGTAACTGGTCCCGTATATAACAATTTAAGTACTCAAAACAACGCATCAACATTCCGTAACAATATATAGCTATCTATAGAAAACAGATCATTAAGGAAATATTTCAACTCGAAACCGTTTTATCGATATTGAATCGATGGCTATCGTAAATCGATTGAGATTAGCTACCAAAATGCGCTATCGATTAATCACTCGAATCCACAATGGGTGCTTTCTATTTGGGACAAAATGAATTTCTCTGCGATTGGGTTATTTATTTCGGCCAGCGTAGCAGGTGTGCTCTTGAATTATACAGGCTGTTAATTTTTTCAATTTATTAATTATTTTTCATTGGTATTATAAAACGGGTGATATTTTTTTTGGTAAGTATACTAAAACTAGCAAATCTAATTTTAACTATTTATAAAAACAATGAACAATAATATATATATTTTTATATCGCTCCTTGTGTAGCTTTCGTTGATATTATAATTTAATTTATTGTATTGTGTTTTAATATTTATTTTTAAAAACAATAAGAATGAATCCGTAATTACATGAAAAACAATCGTTACAATACGCCTTAGTTTATACAAACATTTATAATATTTACCTACGAATAATAATAAAAAAAAACATCCTGTATAAAAATCTGTACATACCAAAACACGTTGTATAAGAATATTATTAATTTGAAATTTGTTACAGCCTATACTTAACGTGCTATCGTTGAAGCTTGCCGCGACTATGGATATGTCATACATGTGAATTAAGTAAAATTGACTTCTATCGCATGGACATAAGGTCGATTTTATAAATAAGATTATTTAAGCAGTGTGAGAATGAACTTGGATTATACTTGTATTTATCGTCAACTATGATTATCTATTGTAAATTTGACAATTCTAATGAGCTAGGCTCGCTTAGAATGTTTTATTCGCTGTTGATAAAATAATCCACAATTTATAAAGGCATAATTCATACTTTCTCCTTTTACTCCAAAATGGGAATACGTTACGTCTGTCAACGTTACTGACTTATCTTTTTATGATAAATACATTTATTTTTAATATTAGTAACTTCATAATTTAATTAAAAAATGATTCGTGGTTTTGTATGTTTAACATTTTTGTTGTTTAATGTACATTGTAGGTAAGCAATGCATGTTATATAATATTATATTAACGTACAGTTATAAATACCGGGGATGTTACGGGGCTCCGTAACCAAAACCGATAACGATAATTTTGTTTTTACATGTTGTGTTACAATGTTGTGTTATGCTTAAAGTAAGGCCGTAATCTAACCGTAATCTCGCGAGATTGTAATCTGTCGAAAGACTGTAAACGGTGATTCGGCTTAATATGAAACATTTAAAATTTTCATTTTATGATATTTTATTTTTCTTATTCCATAATCTCCTTAAAAAAATGCGTTAAATTGTCGTTAAAGCTGTATGTTTAGGTTCAGAATATTTATATATATTCAACGCAGAGTAACAAGTAAGAGTTTATAATTAATCTCGTGGTCTGCGGTGAAGATAAACGTCACGTGGAAACCTGTAAGTGTCACATGAAATTATACCACAGGGTTTATTTAAACTGCATCGAAGAAGCGCTTTTTTATAATATAGGAAAACTAAATAGTTACGTGATGGTAAGTGGTCCTCACCGTCTATAGGTATTAACACTGTGGAAAATATTAATCATTCCTTACATTTTATAAGTTATGATCTTTGTGCTGTAGTTACATTATCTCACACACCCTTAAAACCGGAATACAACAATGTTATATAAAGATAAGCTTATAACGCCAAGTTTCCGTCTCCGCAAAGTCAATAAATCCTTCTTGGGGTAAGGTATCCGTTTCTATAATAAGATTCCGCATATATTTTTAACTTTACTGATTCATAAAAACATTTGTAAAAAATACATCAGCAGAATCAATACAAGAAAAAGTGTAAATACTGAGTTTCTTGCCGGTTCTTCTCGGTAGAATCTGCATTCCGAACCGGTGGTAGCTTCACTTAATATAGTTTGTTAAATGACGATTCAAAAGTGCTTGTAAAAGCCATCTAGAATAAAGTACGTTTTTATTTGATGATTTTAATTTTGGTTAAATATTGCTATTTGGCGGTAGAATATACGATGGGGGGTAATTATTATTCAGATGGGCTTAAAGAGTTTTGGAATTAACTCCAAACCTTCTCCAGAGGAGCAACATTGCCCGTAACATTGTAACGTACTTGCAAACTATAATGAGAAATTTTACATATATTAAAAAACAAGTATAATATCTATATTGACGACCTCCGTGGTCGAGTAGTGTGTACACCAGTTTTCATGGGTACGCCACTCCGAGTTCTCGGGTTCGATTCCCGGCCGAGTCGATGTAGAAAAAGTTCATTAGTTTTCTATGTTGTCTTGGGTCGGGGTGTTTGTGGTACCGTCGTTACTTCTGATTTTCCATAACACAAGTGCTTTAGCTACTTACATTGGGATCAGAATGATGTGATGTTGTCCAACATTTATTTATTTATATTCAAATGAAATATAAAAGCTATATCATTGCAATGATATTAAGTTCAGCGGATAGTCAGGTTTAAGGATTTTAAAACTATAGAATCATTTAATGCGGTCAGTCAACGTTGTGTATAAGAGGAAAATGTTAAGATGTTGAAGAAAGTTACAACGGAATATGTCAAGTTCTTCGAAATGGTGAATAAGCAACGTAAATTCATTTAATCAAGGTTTATTCGCGTTACAATTTAGTAGATTTAAACAAGGCTGTGTAGCTTAATAATATTACTCTTAATTTAATATAGAAACACACATTTCTTATCTGATCTTTTTTTTATGTTTAATGGATTTTCGAGTTAAAGGGACTAAGCTGCTAAGCTAAGCTGTTGAAGTATTCTGTAAGAAGACATTCGAAACTCATCGCTAAACTCGAGCGTAACGTGACAGGAGATATGCGACAGTTACTTTAATATTTATATAATTTATATGACATACGTACCAAAGTGGTTAAGTTATCACTGTAAGACAGTTGTCACCATTTCACAAGTGAGATACGAAGTAAATTCTAACAGAATCGGACTGCTGGCTACTTTTGTAACAAATGATTGGGTTATCATCATAAAAAAAATTATTTCTTCTCTTATCTTTAATCGTGAGTGAGCCAGTGTAAGGACATAAGGAACATCTTAAATCACATATCGATAAGGTTCATTTAATGCAAACAATTCATTCATTCGTTCATGTCAGCGCAAGAACGTCCACTGCTGGACATAGGCCTACCCCGAAGATCGCCACAACGACCGGTCCTGTGCAGCCCGCAACCAGCAGCTTCCCGCGACCTTCACCAGGTCATCAAACAATATATAAAGTAAAATATCACCATCTTGACTTAGGTATATTATATATGCAAAAGTTTGTTTATTTGACGCTATCGCCTCGTAACGCCTCAGATGGAAACTAGTTATTAATAAAAATATCCAAGAGTTTTTGTCCCCATATATTAGAACTGAACCTCTCAATAATTAAGGATACGTTATAGCGTCCATGTGACGCTCCTTTTGTTCTATTTCTACTATATAGGTACGTCTTTATATCATATTATTTAAATTTATTTTTTTTTGTTCTTGTTTTCATTCTGGGGCGATTTTAAATAAAGATTTTATCATTGTTGTTTAATTATTCTCAAACGCTGCTCATTTATTTTATTGTATCTGTTATTTAATAAATAATATATAACGTAACTGCGCAACTGCGTTCCAATCGGATGTACCGAGACAGTACGTGTTGTTTTTTTTTTTTAATTATTTAAATATGGAGATAGTACTAATGACAATTTGAAGGTTGTTTATAATATACATAATAACACGCAGTGGCTCAAAGGATAACATACTTTAACGTTCGAATGCGGGCTCAAATCCGGGAAAATTCTTGCGCAAAGTTTTTACTAGCATGATATGTTTTAACAATTCTTTTCGTAAAGGGGAATATGATTTAATCTAACAAACATATATTAAAGCAGTGTTGGAATGAGCTAAAAATCTACACAGAGTTAAGGAAGGGAGGTTGTCTAGGAGTAAAATATATACAGGCTGTTACTTTTTTTTTACAAATATCATAATAATATTTATACTCGAAATAATGACGATGACATAAAACAACCGTTAAAATAAATTACTTTTTAATTATTATAAACACACGATATTAACTATACTGCGATTTAAAGCGAAAGTAGATTTATAAATGTTTATTTTTCCAAGATTTCGTAAGAAAATTAGCGATTATGAATCGCGTCGGAGATCAGAGGGAATGTTGAACGTATTCAGAAAAATCTTGTTTAGTACTGTTTCGTAATCGCGGGAAACTGAGCGACCGTTTACGTAAACTCACTCGGATGTCGCTTATTACGAGTTGAAAGCGGTACTTGGATTGTCGTATAATCTAATGCGGCGTCTCTCCTCACTTTAATACGTAATTGACTCGTTCGTCGAGTGATATTAAATTGCTTTAATAATAATTATTATACCCTAATGAGATATTTTTGTATTTAATGTGATTTTATTGTCAGTAAATGTTTTTCGTTTAATCTTAAATGTGGGATTGCTTTTATGTATGATGATTGGAGGTTTTTTTAAGAAAATTCATAACACTATGTTGCTGCATACATATATAAATATATACTTAAATGCCTCGTTGATCTAGTGGCTATAAGGCTGCAGATCCCGAGGTTCCAAGCCCATGAAAAGTGAGTGTTTCAATCCGAAAAATCTCAGTACCAGCCCGGAGTCTGGAAGATGGATGTTTATACACATCCGTGCATCGAAAATCACGGAAAGCCCCTAAACTCTATCCGGTCGGATCGGATTTGCCGTCCCTTCGGATTCTGAGGGTGAGGGAATATAGAGTACACCAGCGTTGGTGCACACACTTGTGCCCTATAACATGTACTCCGTAGTTGGTTAGACTCCCTTGAGATTGGCCGCCGTTGCCGAAATCTTTCAGAATGACATTATTATTACTAACTAGTGGGCCTCCCGCGAAACGTCGCGTTTATTCAAAAGAATTGGATTTTTTTTTCTTATACAGCCGTAGTACCGCTCTGTAACAAGCCAGTAACTTTTTTCCGCTCTCTAATATTGAATCTTTGTTAAATAGCAACAATTTAGTAAATTGCAATCAAGAATCCTCTTTATTCTGCACATCTACGGCTGGAGCTCTTCGAAATGAGACCATAACCGATTTTCTATGTGCAGCTATCGTCCCATAATCACCTATTAATATATAAGAAGATGTTTAAAAGCATTTACCTGTGTTGTTTTTAATTCAGCCTAATATTCCGTATAGACAACAACAAACAAACAAATCCTCTAGCTTATATATTAGTATAGACGACGCAAAAAATAAGAAATTATGACGTAATACAGTTATAAATGGAACAAATTTAAACAAACATCTGTCTCATTTTTATTTTTAATAATATAACACCATTTTTCATTTATAATACAACAAGACAGCCCAGCGATGGCACAGGTTAAAAAAAACACAACAAAAAAGTGGTCCAGATTGACATATGTCCGAAGTGGCTTCAACGCTCGGTTGAACAAAATCAAGTATCACAATTAAATTAAAAATCACTCACGTAGAGTAATTAGTTACAATATCTATGTAGAGACAGCAGAAAAAGTTTTATTGGTGACATAAGATGAAATTGTTTAAAAAGTTCCTTTGGATAACAGCATCTACCAACCATCGTATAATGGAGAATAAGTTGTAAATATTTACATTAAGAGAAAATTTGGCGACAAACAGCTTGACGTGGATAATTACGTTCAGCAAACTTTATTAATTTACCATTAGCTATGTAGTTAGATTCTACTAAAAACGTTAAGCGAAATCCCCTCCACAAGCGTTATTACCTTGGATGTTATGTTCATTACAAATAATTCTAAAAAAATTGTATTATCTACGATTTCTTAAGAAATGTTCATTTAATCATCATATTCGTTGATTATTTTATTCACATTTTAAATACTTACTAGTAGCATTACTGAAAAGACCGATCAAGAAAAAAATCTAAAAATATTTGTCTGCTGACCGTACAGCAAGTGTATGGTAGAATGATTCAATTGAAACCGCGGTATGTGTTGGTTTCCACTCATTGTGGACCGCAAGCGACTACTTTCTATTATCTACCTACATATATACATATACACTATATACAGGTTGTTAAAAAATAATAATACTATGTTATTGAAAACTAATGAGAAGTTATTACGCATGAAAAAAAATCAAACTACTGGAAATACTACGGGTATATAACCTGTAACCATAATCATTGTGCCTGTATATAACACTTTAATATTATCTGTATGTGTACATAACGCACTGGCAATGGTTTTCGATACACTAGTTAATTTATTAATAATTTACACAATTTAATATATTTTTTTTTTAAATGAAATCTACTTTTCTATAATATTAGTAGGTTTGTATGAATAAACTACACATTAGATGTCAGAAAAGTTTCACTCTGACGTTACATATAGAAGTGGTGTATATAAACAAGTAGATATACTGTAATCAATATTCGAAATGGTCGTCTATTTCATTTAAACGTTACAAATTTAACAGATATAACTTTTAGAACACGCTGTATACATTCACTCAAGGTGTCACATTGCCCAATGTGTCTATCATCAAGTGAAGATGTAATTGACAATATTATAAATGCGGTTGGAAAAACAATTGTTATTCGAATATAACCGGTTTGTTCTAGACAATACGTCACTAAATCCTATGAGATTAGTTGACGTGTTACGTGAAAGTAACCGACGTCGATTTTTTGAATGATTCTAAACAAATGTAATTAGAACGATTGAGGTTATGTGGTAGCGGCTTTCGGTATATTTTGTTTCGTTAAATTTTTTAACTCCGTCCAGCTAAAGTTAGCAAACAGGTTGATTTAATATGTTGTAAGTAAGTTGTAAGTCAGAACAGACACATACCATCAAAATATCAACAAATTCATTTGAAATATTTATAAATTATAAATGTAGACTTTCCTCGTGAATTTGTCAATTATTACAAAATAGCCAGTCTTGTTTGAGATTAGCGTGATAACGTAACATACATACATATAAACATACTTTGTATGTGCTGGTTATTTTTTATGTAATATATAATTTTCATGGTGATTTAATGCCGCGTTAATGATTGTAATTTAAAAAAAAGTAATTCAATTGTAGTAAAACAAAAAAGTTTTGTTGCGGATTCGAATTTCAAATAATATTGTATGTATGTATGTATACTTTAAATCATTACCAGCTTGCAATAATATGGATGAGTTTAAGCCGTGCTTATACGATATCTTAGTGTGCGTGAGAAAACTATGAGTACAGACAACAAAAAATCCCAATTAGATTATATTTGTTAATTTTATTACAACGTGGATAATTTAACGTATAGGGGCTTACCTTCGTCATATAATGAAATGATCTATATTAAAAATATTAATAAAGTAAATTTCGCTTTCATGACACAGTGAAATTGTTCATATATGTCATACAATATTTTACGTATATAATAATATATTCGCATTTTATGAATGTATATTATAAATATAAAATGGACAATTTATTATACGTTTTGACATTTATCCGTATTTTATTTCGACAATAAAATGCATATCCTATTTTATTAGTAAGTTAGTTTATAAACGTGATTTCGCTTGAGCGTTGACAATTTTTATAGGATTTTTTTTATGATATATGTAGGCGGTCAGGTAAATGAGCCGTCTGATGGTAAGTGGTCACCACATAGACATTGGCTTTTAAAGATATATGTAAACATTTCTTACATCGCCAATGCGCCACCAAAATTAGGAACTAAGATCTTATATCCCTTGTGCCTGTAGTAACTTCTAAGATATATAAAAGTCATTATATCAACAACAATAGAGAATTATTACTAGTGTACATACCTTTGGGACAGATGGATATACAAAAATATAATATCATGGAATGTTCGTATCATAGGAGAATCGTTGCGTGAGCTTTTATTGTAAATGTTACATGTAAAACGTGGCATTAAAAAAAAATGTCTTGAAACCGCGTTGATCGTTATATTAATTTGTTTTAATTTGTATTACGATCATACATATTGTGTTACTGTTTTAACATATTATATAATATATTATTTGTATATAACATTATATTACACAACTTTGTTATTTATGTGACAAATGAAAGTATTGTTGTAAAATATAAAAGATTTTGTATATATATATAAATTATGATACAATCAACATATTACCCAATTAAAATTACCATATGTTACCAGATAACGAATAATGTTTGAAAATTATTTTAGCAGTATAGACTCCCGATTCGTGTCTTCTCAAGTTTGGAAACTTTGGATTAAATACGAGCCAAGGCCCGAGGCTATTTGGATACACAACCAGGTATGTAGTCAGATCTGAACCCACGGTCATCGCTTAAGATTGACATACTCCATCCAATGGGCCATCGGCTATGATTCATCGGGGATTTTGATTTTGATGATTCAAAAGGGATCATTTCACGTAGTCATACCTTTTATATATTTAACTTTATTAATAAAAATAGTCAATAAAAAATTATTTAATTTTAATCATCATTGGCTTATTAAACAAATAAAAATAAACATGTTTCCTCTACACTTTGTAGGTAGGGCCGTCTAAGAATATTTTGATTTCAGTTAAAATTTCTTACAGCGACAATGTAATCTGACCACTTACTATCACAGGGCAATAACATAAATAAGAAAAACAACATTTAATTTCGCCTGGAATATAATACATTATTTTTCATTTAAGTCGCATTTTACAAACACCAATTTATTTAACCAACACTGTAAATAATCTACTAAGAAAAAAACCGACGATCGAACAGCACTCGTATTTAAACCCGTCTAAACTCTTGCACACAATATTTCTTAATTATCTATTTGGAACAAAAACTATATTAAGGAAATAGTCGTAAGTCGCGACTATTCTTTAAGAAAGTATTTAACGACCGCACTAATAAGACCGAACTGGTTCCTTTGCTTTATTACAAAAGAGAAACCATTAAACCGTAAATTTTTAACATATATTTTATTACTATGTATGTACGTCACAAGGTATGTCAATCAAGCACTATTATTAGAGTATATTTTGCACCGTATAATACGAGTTGTTTATATGATTTCGATAAAATTATTTCCACGGGCGTCTTATGTATCAAAAACCGTTATTAATAACTGACGCGTTAAATATGTAATTTCGCAAATAGCTATCGTGATATAACTTTATATGTTAAGTTAAATAATTACTCGAATCGCCTAGGTACAGATTTCTAGCGGTGAAAGCGTGTAATGTGACTGACGTTAATAATGTCAGAATGTTTTATATGTTTTAAAAAGTTTATAATCATTTCTGATGCACACACACATACATAAACACATATAATATACACGCGTTGATGGGTTTTGTGAAATTTCGAATAATTGAGGAAGGGCGAGACTTTAACAGATTTTAAATGTTTACGAGAGGTGATTTAACACTTTTAATTGTTCTGTCAAATAAATTAACTAAATTTTTTATCATATAGTTAATCAAATTAGATGTTTATTTAATCATCAACTTGGTGATACGGCTTTGTGCTAGCCCGTCTAGGTAGGTAGGTACCACCCACTCATCAGATATTCTACCTAGTATTGTTGTGTCCCGGTTTGAAGGGTGAGTGAGCCAGTATAACCGGCACAAGGGACATAACATCTTAGTTCCCAAGGTTGGTGGCGCATTGGCGGTGTGAGGAATGGTTAATATTTGTTACAGCGCCATTGTCTATGGGCGGTGGTGACCACTTAACATCTGGTGGCCTATTTGCTCGACCGTCTACCTATATGATAAAAAAAAACTTTTTAGAAAAGATGACAATTAGGCTACACACAGTGCGTCTAAGATTAGTCGTCTGGGTTTCCCTTTTGTTTATTAATTTGAATAATAATTACTTATTTACAAGCTGTCACTTAGAAATCTGCACTTATCAGGTTATTTTTAATAAATTATTTAATACAAAAATCCATTGTAAGTCTTGCTATCACATCTTTTTCGATTCGACAATCGTCTTCCAAAATGTTATTATTATACACTGACCTATGAAATAAAAACAAAAATATTGTACCAATAAAAAGAAATCCAATTTAAAGTTAGATAAGCATATGTCTGTCTCGCTCACACGAATTGTTAAAACGGTAAATAAGAACATTTATTATATATATCGGATTCCGACTAGAGTTGTTATCAAACAGGTGTAACCAACCTGTTTTACCGTATTGCGTAAAATATTGTTAGTGATTTAAAACATTACTGTTATTTATTATAAAATAATTTAATATCTATATTTTTGGATATTACTTTGTGGTAAGGCTTAGTGCTAGCCCATCTGGGTAGCCAAATATACTACCCGCTCATCAGGTATTCTACCGCTAAACAGCAGTACCTAGTATTGTTGTGTTCCTTTTTGAAGAGTGAGTGAGCCAGTGTAAATCACAAGGGACATAAAATCTTAGTTTTCAAGGCGCTTTGGGTATATAAGGAATGGTAAATATTTCTTACAGTGCCATTATCTATGGGCGGTAGTGACCACTTACCATCAGGTGGCCCATTTGCTCGTCCGCATACATACAACATATATATATTTTTTTGTACGTCATGATATTTTTATCGTACCTACTGGTCCGAAAGTATAACAAAACGATGTCTAACAGAACAGTATTCTGTATGTGTTCCGGCGAGTCTGTGAAGGTAATATTAAGCAAAAGACGTGTTATATAACATATTAAATATTATCACATATTTAATTTTCTGTTGCATTGAAATCTAAATGTTATCTATTCAAGTGGGCTTTTCTAAACACTTTTGACCCATAATTTTACTATAATTAATTAATTATTGAGCCGAGACAGCCCAGTGGTTAGAACGCGTGCATCTTAACCGATGATTTCGGGTTCAAACCCAGGCAGGCACCACTGATTTTCATGTGCTTAATTTGTGTTTATAATTCATCTCGTGCTCGGAGGTGAAGGAGAACATCGTGAGGAAACCTGCATGTGTCTAATTTTAACGAAATTCTGCTACATGTGTATTCCACCAACCCGCATGGGAGCAGCGTGGTGGAATATTCTCCAAACCTTCTCCTCAAAGGGATTTAGCCTAGCAGTGGGAAATCTACAGACTGTTATTTAAAGTAAAAAAAAATGACATTAGAAATGTATATTCTACAGAAAATAACTCAAATTATATGTCTGTTTATCAGTGTAAGGAAAAAGTTTACTATGAAATGCCATATTATATTAAAGTAATATTTGCTGGCTTACATATGTTATAAGGATGTTTGAATCGTTAATTAATAATATTAAATATGTCTAATCTAAATCTAAAATCTACCGCGATGCCGTCAGTATAGTCAGTAGCTATTTTATTTGCACCTTATTATTGTATAGTAAGTATATCTACTATTTACAATTAAGTAAATTATTTTAATCAAAGATTCTTATCGGTCAACGGTCTAAAGTAACATTTCTAACAATATTAATTGGATACCAATTTTAGACCAAAGCTTATCTATACTAATATTATATATGCGAAAGTAAGTCTGTCTGTCTGTTTATTTGTTATTCGCGGCCAAACTACTGACAAACCAGTCTAGTCTACTTTTGTACATCTAATATCTGACAACTAACCCCTAAAACGCGAACGAACCCGCGGGCAACAACTAATTCTTAATATCTGTAGATACGCTCGTAAGAACTCTATTTGACATTAAAATATTAATTATTATGGTCGTATAAAAAATTTGGTCACTGAATTGTAGCTTTGTATTTATCTAGTTATTTTTTGTATGGGGCCTACAATAGAGTGAGCTGGAAGACATCCGTCTCTTTCTATCTCTTTCTATGTAATATATGTATAACATTATTTAAACTTTTTTTTTTTTGTTTTTTATTCGCGCGGGATTTTTAATAACAATTATTTTTTGTGGTTTAAATTTTTTCAAACGTTGCATATTTATTTAATTTTATCTCATATTTAATAAATAATATATAGCTAAAGTATCTTCGTTACGACCGGGCGTCCCACGATACAGGGTGTTCTTAAAACGTATTTCGTAATGAAATTACATTTCAAGGTCGAATTCGATTCCGACGTTTCAACATAACGTTTGATAATGCTTTCCTTCAATGCACTGAATTGCACGAACTTCCATTTTCGCTTATAATGTAGGATAAAAAAATCATTATATATAACATATTCGAGAATAAGTTTCTAATAAAAAAAAAATCTAACACAAAATCGAAAACAAAAATATCGTTCGACAGAACACAGTAGAGGCGTGTCTTAAATATCATAACGCTATTGCTTAAGGGAATTTATCGTATTGATGTCGAAATAATAAACTACCTTCAATGAAAAGTCATATCGTTCTAAGATATAGCAATTTGGGCGTCTCTAGAATACATTAAAATCGATATTTTATAATTGAAACAATACGTTCGGCGTCAATAAATTTAAGAAGTGACTTGATAGCCGAACGAGTATGCTTGCTGGTGGTCCAAAACAGAGTAGAAGTTGTTTTGATTCAATTTGACTAATGAATTTTCTTAACTATAGGTTAACGTGTTGTAAAATCGATATGAATTATCATACCGGAATCGTTGTTTTGATATATCGATGTATTCGTTGAATGGTTCGTTGTTTCTTAGTATAATCGAAGTTGAATTTGAGTGGGCTTGGAGCCGAGATGACCCAAAGGTTGGAACATGTGCTTCTTATGGATAAGTACTACTAAATTTTCATGGGTTTAATTTGTGTTTATAGATTAGCTCATGACAAAAATCTATGGAATTGTCAGATTATTCCAGCGACAAGCGAATGATATATGGTAACAGGCACTGATTTGTTTCGGTTAGCTAAAACGAGACTTAGAATGGACAGGTGAAACAGAAGATATAGCGGAGCTGCTCTTAAAAGATCCTCTCAAACGCACAAAGAGTACATTTTAAAGTTTATTTTAAAGAAAATATTTTTATTTGAAATGATATAAAAAATTATACAAGCACAAATTAATCAAACTTAAATCTAATTTCGTATTTAATTGTGTTTCGCAATACTAAAATATTAATATAGAAATTTGTACGTATATTGTTTGTCGGCGAGCAGCCAACTTAAATAAGTTGATTGAAACTAATCCGACAAATCCAAGTTACTGTCTGTATTTAAGTTACCGTCTAGGCTTTGCATCTACTGACTGCAACCTCAATTTCCTTGGAAATTAATATACATAAAAAGTGAGTTTATTTGTTAAACCTTTGACGCGTTAACTATCTAACTGATTATCATAATGTTTTGCGTAAAGCTTATCAGGGATATAGAAAAGGTCAAACCTAATACACCGCCCTCCCAAACGTAATCGCAACCGCGGGCGGGAACTAGTATCTTATACTGATATTGTAAAAGCAGATGTAAATTTGTCAGTCTGTCTGTTGCTCTATCACGGCCAAACCAAACACTGTACCGAATTTGATGAAATTTTGTACGAAGCAAACTTGAACTTTAAAGAGTTACTATATAACATAACATACTTGATTGCCTAACGACGACTGTCTCCTAAAATACGAGATGTAGATACGTTTTATAAGTTTATAACGTTCATAAAAGTTTAAAACGTTGTATGAACCACAATAGAAAATATTGCCGCCACAAGACGCTGTTATAGTGAAGCAGTATGATTGATGCTAATCCTTTTAATCTGGCGCGAGAGTTACCTACCGTTCGATTGATTTGACAATGAGTATTTCTATACACACGCCTGTCTAGAGGTAACCACTTAATTAGTATGCTATGTGTGTCAGTGGAGAATTGTAGATCAAATAGTTGACAAATAAAGGTGCGGCTACACTCTCTATTTTTTAACTGTAGATTTTTACATATTTATTAATAGTCAAAATTATTACCAATTGTTCAGAATGAAAACTAAATAATCTTCTTTTGTTTCCTGGTTCTCTCGTTAAAGTTAAGTTTTCTCCCGATGAAGAAAAGATTCGAAGCTTCAATGCTGTTTGATTTTATTCATTTCTTCGAATTTGCTTCCTGATACCTTTAACGCCAAACACGATATAAGATTTAAACATAAATAGGTTAATAAAACTCACTAGTGGCTCTGATTTGAACATGCTACCTTCGACAAGATTAACGCGTTATCCACTGAGCAATATTGGCTCTTCAAATGTAAAGTACAGATTATATTATTAGTTTTGTGTAACAAAAACAACAATCTGAGTTGTCGTCTGTATGTTTGTACAAATGTTACGCAAATAATATTGAATCGATTTTGATGAAACTCAACTTTCTGATAGTTTATATCGGGTCTTACGTAATCACGTAATTTTCATCTCGGAAAATTTAAGAGAATTTAAACGGTATTTGTTTTAAATAATAATTGCATACTGAATTAAAATATTTATCCTAACATCATTCATATGTAATTAGTTTAAAAAATAAATAGTTATATTTAAATGAGACGTCTAAATAAAACTAAAGCGTCAATTTTTATCTCGTGTAAATCGATACGGGGCCTCATTTGTCTTTCTTTTGTAACGATTTTTATCTATCAGAGATAGAATCTCCGATTATAGAAATGTATTGATGTATTTCAGTTTGTCGAGCATCTGATGACATTATTTTTAAATGACAAGCGTCAAGGTTACTTGAGTTCATTTGACTATAGTACTACGTTTTTTTTTATCATCATTAATTCCTATATTATGTTCTATAATTTATTTGTTAAATAACAAAATCAAAGCAAAGCAAAAGTACTTTTTATAAAGCTATTACCGAAGAACCGACTAGAGACTCAGCAGTTACTTTTTCCTCAAGGACATATAGATTCGTAATAATTGAATAAAATTAATAGTTTAAATGAATACTCTTTTAAAATAAACGCTTTGGACTGCATTGCACGGAACACCTCTGCAGAAGCATTTACTACAATAAATGATTATTTATTACAAATAAAAACAGAAAAAACATACGAAAATGTATTTCATCATTATACGGTATTCAATTTAAATATATAACGGAAATAAGCAGTTATATTTATTAACTAATTTCGTCGTACGATTTCGCTCGCGTTAAATGTTACTGCTCTCCACTCCCCTCCACCGTAGGCTTCTAATCTTCTTAAAAAAAATAATCGAATCCGACTGGTAGTTTTAGAGATTTACTCGTTTCTTATATTAGTATATATTTATTACATCAAATGAAGGTGAAATTATGTCTTTTATAAAATCAGTTTATGTCACGATATATTATGATGACACCTAGAATTTATAATGAGAATCGTCAAATTTATTTCTTCAATTAAAAACTATTACCCAATTAATCTAAGAGGTATAAAAAACAGTTGCCTTCGAAACAATTCTCACGACACATAATTTCAACCGGATAACATTAACATAGAAAACTTAAGACTTATATTTCGCAATAAATAACATACTAATTTGTTAACAGTACAATCGTTGAGGCTCTTTCGCACTACAGTTCGACGAGTGCGGTAATTAATTTTAAATTAATGCAAATTATGAAGCGGAAAATAATACCTTAATTATTTTGACCTGTTATACTTAACTACATTTTATTTAAGAAGCTAATCAGTTGATGTTAAGTAATCGTTCATAAGATGATAGAAATATTTGTTAAAATACCACATCATTTTAAACTCCTATAAGATTCTACATACACCAATACTCGAATCTGATAATCTTTAATCTACCAGCGTCATTGCGATTAAGCTGTTAATAATAAACATACCATTCAAAACTATAAAACGAATAAAAATAGCCACGTGACGTGCATTAGTAAAAACTGCGTTCTTCAAATGCCCGTGTGATAGCACCTATTGAAAAAATCTCACAATAAATAACACTTTCAAAATCGGTAGGCTTAGTAATAAATAGTATTATCAAAAATCATATAATTTAAATTCAATCGATAGAGCGCTTTAAAGCGATTGAGAGAATTTTATATCTGATCCGATCGATACCTTTTATACGAATTCAATTTTAACCGTGGCATCTGGCATTAACAGTTGAATTATAGTGGGTTACTAGGGAGCACTGATTATGGACAATTCTTCGATATGAAGACGTCAGGTAGTACACTCCGGAACATCGAAATTCAAATACTTCTATTTGAATTTCGAACATATTTATACGAAATTATTTTCCCATGCGCACTGTGGGTTATTACTTATGAATGTAAATAGAATATAAATTGTAAGTTATCTTTTAGTTTTGTTAGAGTATAAAATATGTCAATTGATTAATTTTAAAATTTAAAATTCATCTTCATATAATTATTATTATATGAATAATTTAAAGAGGCCTTTGTTGTTAAACACATTTAGGTAAATTCATATGAACGTGCGTTTTTTTTAATCGATCATAATGTTTATAGTTCTTATGTAAACACAGCCTTGTAACTATAAAAAGTTACAAGGCTGTGTTTACATAAGAACCAATTTTGTATTTTTATGACGTTAACTTTTTATCATAAGGACGTGTTTTATAGAGGATAGTTATTAAGTTTATATTCATATTCAACGTGTATGTGTGTGTAAATCACGTACACAGCAGCTCGTTTAAACAA
Source organism: Vanessa tameamea (assembly GCF_037043105.1). Lineage (NCBI taxonomy): Eukaryota > Metazoa > Arthropoda > Insecta > Lepidoptera > Nymphalidae > Vanessa > Vanessa tameamea. The sequence continues at coordinate 7,690,731 of NC_087330.1, read as the reverse complement.
AATGAATGCAAATTAAACATAAAGTAGAACTAGTAATCAACATTGGATCAAAATAACAAAATAGTATCATTATTATATAAGTAACTGTTGTAAACAGCAAACAGCTACGTTTTATAGAGCCTATTTCGAAATACCAATATAACTTGATCCGTAAGATCACACGCACACATCATACAAACATGTCTTAAGATTATTAAAAATAACAAAAATGAAACTTAAATTAATGAATTATTAATAATATATACGATATTAAACTTATATAATTAGAAAGGTACTTATGTCATAGACGTGCCTAATATTTGGAAAGAAAAATGGCGCTTAAGTATCGTCATCATTTATTAAATTTTCTCAAGATTTTTTTTTCAATCTTTTTTTTTTTTAGTAAAATTCGAAAGGAATAATATTAATTGATTTTTAATTCACCAGGAAAAAAGAATTAAAATCATTATAATGTATATTTGCACTTATTCATAATCCAAAAAGACAAATCGGATGTCATTTTATACTGGTCATTAATCACGATCGCCAGTGTAAATAGCACTCACCCGAGATAGTCAGAGAAGTTTATTGCAGGTCAAAGTAAGATGGTGATTACTCATAAATGGGTGATGTTAAACTGTTATGTTAAACCTTAGTTATAACTCGCTAGTTTGAAAGGATGTGTTGAATGTCAGACTCAAATGAATTACCTTCAAAGATAGCACTAACGCTTGAGTCTTAATAATAATTGTTAGTTTAAAGATCACAGATACAAAACGAAATAATTAATTCGAGTTTAGACGTATGTAAAATTATAGGTTTGGACAAATGTGCAATTTTGTAATTAGGTATTTATTGGCATTTATCGTCAGGGTTTAGCATCGGGGCACTTAAAAAAAAAAAACAAATATCAGTATGTTTTCAGCGCGAAACTTTTTGCCAATGCCAAAAATGTGTATAATTTTTTTGACTTTCTGTGAAATGTTTTGAATGATGACCGAATGGTTCGATTGAAAGAAGTAAGAGATTGAGAAGGTGAAACGAAGTCTCCTCTACTCAAGTTTCAATGTTTTAGAGTTAAAGCGTAATAGCAAAACTTGGCAGAATAATATGTCTGAGTATATACACCAATAGTCATGGCAAGAACCGGTCTCTTCTTATAGAAGTATTTGTGCTGCAGCGCTCTCTAGCGGCGATGTACAACAAAGTATAAAAACCTTTTCCATTAAAAACTACATACAGTGCCAACAATCATGGCTATTGATGAAATAGTGTCGAAATCTAGTGATCTCAATTATATATTGTATTCGAATAATTTCGAATCGATTCCAAATTTAAAAAAATAAAGAAAAAAAAAAACAAAATCATTGCATTTCCTAGCACCTAAAACAAATCCAGTATTCGATCCGACTATACCGCTAAGTAGGAAAACAATTTGTGCTAAAACATGCGAGTACTCAGAATTGGTTAGTTAACAAGCGGATGGCTACCGGTAGCATTATCATTGTAAATGATCGCAATTTAGACCTTCTTCCTTGTTACACGCATTACCATACCGCTTCATCTCAACGAAGCTCGGTTAGTGATAATTTCAAGAACGGTTTTCGGTGATTGAATGCGGTTGGATTGCAAAATTAGTCCCGCTAATAAAATTATGAGTGGAGGACCGATTATGAATTATATAAACACAAATTGAACTGTTAGGATTTGTAAATTTAAAATTGAATTGACATATTCAACACAGACTTAAATAGGTAGACTTGTACAAATGAAAATTTAAAATAGCTTCTGTACAAATCATGAGAACGTAAATAAATAAATAAATATTGGACAACATCACATACATTACTCTGATCCCAATGTAAGTATCTAAAGCACTTGTGTTATGGAAAATCAGAAGTAACGACGGTACCACATACACCCAGATCCAAGACAACACAGAGAACTAATGCACTCTTTCTACATCGACTCGGCCGGGAATCGAACCCGGGACCTCGGAGTGGCGTACCCATGAAAACACACTACTCGACCACGGAGGTCGTCAAGCAAAGAACGTCAACGGTGCAATAATGTTAGCATTACACCGTTGAATCGAAATTCCAATTTTAAATTTCATAATTAAAAACTTGTTAGTTTAGTAATATCATTCATTGACAACTCGTTAGTTGTAATATTATTACCATACAGTATATATTTATGTGTATATTAAAAATTAACTGTCATTTTGGTCTAGTGGCAAGTTTTGGCTCCTGATTTATTGGGTCGGGTAAAATGGGTTTTAGATCCAGAGACGATCCTGTGCTGAAAGTGCGTTGGATTGCCATTCCATCTAGCTGTGTAGAAAAGAGATAAGAGAGTCTACCTGTCTTTATTTACATATTTTTTTTAAGTTTACATAAGTTATAAAATAAAATTGAATTCACTAATTTAATCTAGATTAAAGTTTGCTCAAAGGCTAAGTTTATTATATAGTTAGTTTAAATTAACTAGATGTGGTATATTAATATATTTCCGTCGATTAATATGTAACAATTACGTATGTGAAATTGATTGGTGTCTTGTTACACTAACCATGAATATCTCATTTTAATTGTAAATCGAACGACAAAAATTTACCGACTTGTGAATTAATATACACGGTTAATCTTATGACAGTACGTTGATTGCAACATTATTTCCTTGTATAAAGGTAACATTGCAGTCAAAATGCGTAATATAATAAACTATAAATGGATTCAAAATAATGAGTTTCTTGCCGGTTCTTTTCGTTAGAATCTACATTCCGAACCGGTGGTAGGTTTCCTTAAAATAGCCTACTTTAATTAAGTATATTTTGTTTTTGTATCTATTATTGAGTGACCATTTAAATTTTTTGATCGATACGAACAGAAAATTAATATATTTCTCATAAAATATGTATCTCCTTTTTACTTATATATGCTGACGTAGCCTGGTAGATATACCACGTGTATCTTAAACAAGGATCATCGTTAATTGATATTTATAATTCATTTCCGGCGCTGTGGTGAAGGAAAACACCGTGAGAAAATCTATTTATATAGGATGAGATTCTGTCACATACATCATCTGTTTTTACTCAAGTATTATACAAACTGTTAAATAAAAATAATATATACTAGCTATTATTATTAACTGCGGCTTTACCCGCACGAAATTTTATAAAACACAAACTTCTAACCCCCGTTTTAGCGGATATCTACACCCTATAAGGAACCTACCTCCCAATTTAAAGTTTTGCAAGTTTTATAGTTTCTGTGATTTTAGGTATTTCGTTTTTATATATATAAAACTATGATATACAATACACTATATTTAACTACGATAAAACTACGCATAACCTAAAAAATAATAAAAAATGAAACGAAATCAAGCCGTTCATAACAAGGGACTCACTCGTCAATACAGGATGTTGGAATGAAATCGTTCATTCTAAGTTATCCCGTTTAACACGCAGCGCTATGCCGAGAGAGTAATCAGTATTATTATTACACATTTCCGTTCAAGATTTCGAATTGCTATGTCTAGATATTGTTGAACTATTAAATACTATATTGTTATAAGTTTAAACTTGTTTTATTTGTTTATAATAACACATTGCAATATATATTTTACCGAAGGTGTTTTAATGGTTAATCTGATTATATAATGCTCTTAGTTTACTGTTTCGTTTGTATAGTTAACAACTTATAAGGCCGTAGATTCCGCGGGTCCAAGTTCAAAGCGCGGGTAGGGTCTATACAAAATTCTGAACCTCGTAAAGTGTTGGTACTGCGTCTAATGTCTTTCCAGTCGTGGTTATAAGGGTAAAAAGTGTTATAATAGAATATGTCTACTATAATATTCAATACTGTGCACGTAAACATATATAAAAGATTGTATTGTTACCAAAAGTATATAATAATTACAACTCAGTCGGTTGCGTGGAATTGGTTTAAAATTCTGTTTTCATATTTGGCACACATATACTAATTTGCTCCACATAATATAAATATTCATTTCCATGTGACCTATATTTTTTTAATGGGAATATATATAGGACTTATGTTTATCTATATATAATGAGTATGACAAAAATGTAACCTTGAGAACATCTTGAGAAAAAAAATATACCAAACATTAAATATGAAATTTGAATTTGTCTACAAATAATATATGTAATTTTTACTAATAAACTATTCAAAGAGCCAAATATCTACCATCCAAAAACTAGTTATTAAACTAAACATGACAAAGCTATGAGGGTCGAGTGAAGTGATAGATTACAGGCACAAGGTGCTGGCAATGGCTCTTATACAACGCGATTGTCTATGGGCTGTTATAACAAGCTAATTTACTATAATAACAATAAAAAAATGGAATGAAAATGTGCGCAGTATATGACGGGAGTGAAAAATATATCCTATTAATTATATTCAAAAACGTTTCATAATGAAACGCAAACAAATTTGACCTTGCGTTTTTACTCTCACAGTATCACTAATTAAGAAAGTGACCGATTAACAGTTTAGTCAACTGTTTTATTATAAGTATATAATATGTTGAGAACTCAAAAAGAGCCGTTAAGTTGACTATAATAATTAAAAAGTTTATACTAAGGCTTCCTACACACTGGGCTCATTATTAGAAACATTGAAATAAATAAAAAATCACATAAATTTTTATCTTAATGCGCACAAAAAACAGTTAATATATTATGTATACAGATTTCAAAAGCGATTCTTTAATACGAATCAAAACAGTAAAAATTCTTACAACTTTCGCTATCAGAGCATTTTATGAACACCTTGTATAAGATTATTTGGTTGCTTTACGCCTCAGTGATACAAGATAAGGAGCGGCGTTCTCTGTGCGCCTACACAGCCTATCTGACAGTTGTCGTTTGTTAAAAAGTTTCGAACTTGTTTTTTTTTTTTTTATTACCTTCGGTTAATTTGTGATCCCTTTGACAGGTGTTCCAGTTGACTGCATAACTATAGAAATAGGAAATTAATGACACAATTATAATTTGTCAATTTAATGTTTAAGGCCTCAATTGGTTTGAGGCCCGTGACGTGAAAGACGCAGGTTCGATCTTGAGTCTCACACAGGCACAGGAATATCAGTTATTCATTGGAAACAGATATTTTTAATACGTTTTCTTTTATAATTCTTACCGATATAAGGATACTTGATGGAAGATTATATTGTTCTTCTTTATTGAATATTTTGTGCCTAATACGTGAGCAGTTTTTATTAAAACTGCAACAGTCGGTTTCAAGGAACTCTAACCTAATCGTTTTTTTTTTATGGCATAGATTTGTGAACGAGCATATGGACCACCTGATTGTAAGTGGTCACTATCGCCCATAAACAATGGCGCTGTAAGAAATATTAACCATTCCTTACATCGCCAATGCGCCACCAACCTTGGGTACTAAGGTGTTATGTCCCTTGTGCCTGTAGTTACACTGACTCACTCACCCTTCAAACCGGAACAAAACCATACCAAGAATTGTTGCTTGGCGGCAGAATATTCGACGAGTGGGTGGTATCTACCTAGACGGGTTTAAATATTATATCTACTCCTTCGATTGCGATACTCTTGAAGGGTATGCGTAAACGTATTCTCTACCTATATTCACGTTTGCGTAATCAAATAACAGTACATGCTCTCCAGGGCATGGTAAATTCTGCAAATTTCCTACCTCCTTGCTCCTTGATAGCTACCAAGAAAAACTCTGGATTTGAACTCCGGAACATCAGCCCCACAAGCTAGGCACTAGACAACGAGGCGGCAAAAACAAAAAGTATGTCGCAGAATTCGAAAACGTACGTTAAAGGAAATTCCTCAAAGGATTCCACGATGTTCTCTGAAAGACTTGAAACATCATGGCTTGAGACCTACAATGTCGTTTTGTCGTAACCGTCTTGTGTACACGTTGAAAGGCTTTCTTAGTTCAAAGTCGCGTTATGTTGTTGGCTCGCTAGCTCGCTATTTATTGATAGCAGTTTTGTGTTTAAAATTTCGAATTGAACATTTATAAAGTGTGAATTGATTAAATTATACATTCAATACAATTATAATACAATTTATAATAATTACATTTTAATAGCAGTATTTGTAAATGGAATGGTTTACATTCTAATACAATATATTGCGAAACTTTATATTTTGTTTGAATATATAAATATCGTCAGTGGAAAGGGAGAAAAGCTGAAGCGTCAAAATGGTAAATTTGTGAAATGAGGCTTAGTAACTTAAAATTAAAACTCATTTTCCAAAAATACGAATTTGTTTCTTTAGCTTATCTTCCATTAGACTTATAGCAATACGAAACCGAAAGTTAGTTTGTTTGTTACATTTTCACGTATAAACTTCTAAACGATCATCATGAAATTAAATCCACACGCGCTCAGAAACTAATATTATATGTCTTGTTTTGGAGTCAAACATGCGACCTTGGATTAAACTCCTCAAACAATACCTACTATATTGTTTACACATTTTTTTTAACATAGTACGTTTTAACATAATTCAGTTTTAAGTACCGTGAGTATTCCACATTTAACATATAATTATGTTTTGATAAATGCCTACAAATAACGCCTACGTTATTGAATTTGATTGCAAGTTATCATTCGAGGGTATCGCTTTAAGTGGGCGAATTTAAAAGCTTATGTAAAGAAGTTAATTTAATAAGTATTAATCGTAAATAACTATTTATAATATATATTTAATAATAGGCATTATATAATAAAACCCACGAAGTGTGCATATTCTGTAGTATAAGTTTAATGTATTATTTTCAGTTAGGAATTACATAAAAAAAAATTTCTTATTTTTCGTAGATATAGATGTAAAGTATTAAATTCATTGTTTATCTATAGTTTAATAATAGCTTGGTAGAGCTGAGAAGGTTCACCGGATACGAAGATCGCGGGTTCAAATACAGGTATTTAAGCTTGATTTAAGCTATCTACGGTTAATACCCACGAATTCCAACCGCTGGCTCATCTCAATTAACATATATGAAATAATTGTTTAACTTTGGAAACTTAAATATTAAAGACAATAAACTAATAATATAAATATACCTATATATTTATATATAATAGTACCTTCATATATGTTTATATATCTCAGATAAGATTATCTTATTTTAAAGAGAGAGACAAAATATATCAAGGTTATAATGAAACGTTTATGTTTAAATAACTATTATTCAAACATCAGTATAATTCGAGACAGCTTCAAACAAAATATTCTATTAATCACGATTGTCTGATAGCGTCAAATTGCTCATCACATTAAGTGATGACTATTGTTTTTAACCGTAAGTATACTTATGATATCGTGATAGTCCCGTACTGTACTAACTCGATCAGATCTCACTCAATTATTTTTGACATATTTTTTATTACTATGTTAAAAAGAGTTAAAATTTAAAACTTAAATTTCAAAGTTTATTGTGCACATACTTTAACTTTTATTAATATGATTTTTTGCTCAAATTAATATTAAATATCGATAAAATTCTCATAAGTAATAGTCGAACTATCGAACCTGATGTTATTTATTCATTGATAAAGGGTAAAAAATTAAAATACTATCATCATAAACTAACAGTTCGTTATTTTGTTATAGAAATATTCAAAACAATGTTCCTAATATGTAACATTATAATTAACGAAGTTAGTCGTAATTAACAGAAAAAGATATGACATATGTTACATAGATGAATTATGGATATAATGAAATGTCAAACTCGAATAGAATTTTAATGTGAATCGAAAACTCGTGGTAAAAACTGTTGTTCGATACACGAGATGAGTCGGCAGGTGCGTGCACTATGATTGAGGCATTGTTCCCACGACCCTTCTAATACTCGTTATAGTGGGTTAAGATACTGTTTTTGAAGAAAGGATTATACAAAAATATTATTAATAGTAATTTCTTAACATTTTTCTAAAACAAATTATATATTTAAAATTTAAAATGAATTTCTTGAAGAATTCATATAGTCGTTAAATGAGAAATTTTCCAGTACTTTTTAAAAGAGGTTGAGTGTGTGAGTTAATATCGTTGGTATGCATGTTTGTTACTAAATCACGCCAGAACAGCTGAACGGATCTGAATGAAATTGGGCACAGAGATACAGTACATTAATCTCTATCTCCCCATCATGCAAATATGCATAATCGGGGGGAGGGGTGGTCATGTAAGTATTAGGAATAAAAGTCATGCATACCCTCCACACAAGACCCGAATATAGTAATTAATAAAATAAATGTGACTGCACTTGAGATGTATAGACAAAAAGAAGCGTCATTTTGTTCTACTGAATCTATAATCGCTTTTGATTGTGTATTCGCTTTTGTTGCTTCACAATAATGGTCCACACACTCCATCTGGCTTTTGGAAATATTTTATAACAATAATAATTAGCAGTAAGTTTTTAAAAAATCGAATCGACTAATTTGGATTGATTAATACCTATCGATATCTATTTATATAATAAAACTGCGCTTGCAACTCCTTTCGCGTGGAATTTGTGATTTCAAGAGTACATATATACATAAGCACACGCGAATAAAGCGGCTTGATAGCGCTTTATTCTAGTGAGTTGTACTTCCTATTAATATAGTAAAACATAAGCTATATTTCTTCTGAATAAAGTAGAGTATCGATTCTGCATATTTAGACTTTATTTTACAAATAAAAAAATCATACATCTTTACAATATTAATATAGAATAATAATTACAGATGACTAGCTTAACCTGCAGCTTTACTCGGGCAAAATTTATAAAATCTATCACACAAACCGTCACCCCATTTTACCCCCTCGATGTGTGAATTAAAAGTAGCCCGTGTACTTCCACGGGACTGAAACTATCTACACAACAAATTTCATTTAAATCTGTTCAGGCGTTTAGACGTGAAGAGGTATTTTACCTAGAGTTACTCGTATTTATAATATTAGTATATATATAAATTATTCAAAATATAACGGAAATCAATATGTGTTCTTAATTTGAAAATAATAATTACAACGGTCTCTTTTTAGACTAACGATGGCATCTAAGATACTTGTCAACGACAATTATGTCATTCCAATGTGATGGACGTTGTTTTTTTTTGTCATGTTCGCGGGCATAGATTGATATCTATAAGTATATTCTTAGTAATAAACAGAACTCCCAATAAGGCTCTTATCAGGAATTGTTTCGCCAGAGAATAAGTTCTCTCAGTAACATATGCCCAGAGAAATAACATATTTAATTGACAGGCTGGTCACATCGGCTGCATAAGTACTACCTGGCAATAAGGTTTTTTTTAATAATATGCTATGGGCGAATGGGCTACCCGTTGGTACGTAGGCACCACCACCCATCGCCAATACGCCACCCACCTTGGAAACCAATATATTTTGGGCCCTGTGCCTGTAGATAAACTGGCTCTTTCACAGAGTACAGAACTCAGCACTGTTTGACGGTAGAATATTTGATGGGAAGGTGGTACCTACCCGGGCGGCTAAAAATTTTGTCATTGAAAATCCAATAAGAGGAAGAACGGATACAGGCTACATATTAATCATATTCGAAAAATAACCGATGGTAATTAAAGAATAAAAGCCGAAGATTGGGGGAAAGAGATAGATATATTAGACAAGGATGAAGCAGAAATCCAAGCACAAATCTTACCTCGCTACACCTGAATCGCTGCGCTATATAAGTAAAGAGACAAAGCTCTGGGAACTCTAAGGTGCATTTTATCGTCAAAACGGCCATTACGCTCCGAGCCCCGGAGGCATTTCACTCAAGGTGTACAGATAAACTTTTTACTGTGGTCTATAAGTCACCTGTGTACTAATGTAATGTAATTAAGCCATTGTTCTCACGATCCTTTCATTGCATTCAATATCAACCATACAATTACACCTGTTGCGCCAAATTTGGATCAATACCTTAATTTTCTGAACAAGTTACGACATGTGCCTTTTGAAATGAATTACCATCAGGTTTTTATGTCTTGTCATTAAGGATTAATTAGGTTTTTTTATAGAATAGAGGCATTGTTTATCATGTAAAAGTTAGGAGTGTAGAGGAAGATCAGATGACGGACAGCTTTGGCACGGGAATGTGTCACTGTCAATTTTCAAAATCCTGGAAAGTTCCGAATATTTTTCTCCATTGGGTCGATCTGTAGAACTTGGGCCATTTGATCTGAAGCCATGCAATATAGCCTCTATACCATCAAGGCAGTCAAATTAATAACAAACGTATAAATAAATAGAATGAATGATACATTCATTATGTTAAATTACAATGAACGAATGAACAGGAATGTATTGAAAACAGAGATTATCTGTAAAATTTATTTAATACAATTTATATAATCTCATTTTTGCAATGAACATTAACTAAATGCGATATTTAATTAATAGCAAATATTCAAATTAAAAATGTTCGTTATTGTTTGAAAAAGTTCTAAGATGTATTTATAAATATATCATATGTTCAAGCCTTTAGTTTCTACGCGTTAAAATAACCGTTCAGTAAGTAGTAAGTCATTTGTTTGAAAGCAATATTTCACGGTCATTTCTCGTTGAACTAAATTATACAGAAATAAGGATCCCATCCATTACACTATTGTAATATTAATTGTTGGGACGCCCTACTGCGTGTAAATATACCGTCAGTCAGCGTAGTCAGTGATGGACGAACATACTGAAATATCAAATATTTATACGATTTTGATTTTTATTACAATTATATAAGGAGCAGATTGCTATAAACTCGGATATGATTCTTACGTCACATACAAGCCTAGGATATGTTTTGTAAGTAGGTGTATAATATTAACATATAATTTGAAATAATAACCCGAATTGAGTTAAATATTTTAATAAATTTTAGAATATATTGTTTGAATTCCTTAAAATATTTAATATCTCATTACAATTTTATTAACAAGCTGTATTTACGTACTTGTGTTTTGGGAAGACTGCGGTTCCCATTATCATAGATCGGACGCGTCCAAATCAAGTCTGAAGTCGCCGACATCTTTAACATTCCTTGATAAGTTTGAACACGATATATACGTATACGTATGTAATATTAATAAAATCTTTATAAATTAATTAAACTTTGAACGTTATAATTGTGAGTAAAATTCTTTTCACTTACAGAAACGAATTTAAAAGTCCATAATGAATGCTCTTGTATGCTTTGAAGCATGAAATGTATATTTAAATAAAAAATATATATATTATGATACACGTATGAACAATATTGATGTTAAAAAAAAAATCAAAATCAAAATATACTTTATTCAAGTAGGCTTTCACAAGCACTGTTGAATCGTCATTTAACAAAATATTTAAAGTAAAGCTACCACCGGTTCGGAATGTAGATTCTACCGAGAAGAACCGGCAAGAAACTCAGTAGATTCAAACTCATTCGACGAGAAGCATCGAAATCGTATCAAATATGTACGACGAATTCAAATAGAATAATCGTTTAGAAACTTATATCCATTTATAGATATTTACGTCACTGATAAATATCACTTGAAGATTCTCACAGACGGTAAACAATTGCGCAAAAATATTGATATATGTACTATAGTCGTTGTGTGTGCATAACTTTATTATTTTCCTTATTGTTTGAAACACAATGGTCCATTACAAACCATTATAGAATTCGATATTCACTCGTGTATATATAGCTTTATTACAAGTTATTTAAAGTCACGATTACATTGTATATAAAGAATTAATTAATGTGTTAAGAATTTATTATAAATGTCAACGGGATTGTCAAATCGAAATATACAGTTTCCAGTAAATCTTTGAAGTTACTCAATTTGTTTCCGAGTCAACGTTCTATTAAATAGAGACCTAATGTAGATTTTCTAAATGGTGATTGATTTTGATGTGCAATCTGTTGGCGTGCTTTCCACCCGTATGCCGTGACGGCAAACGGGACCACGCTCTGATGACGTCACGCTTCATCTTAGCCGCCGCTCTCTGCTGCCTTGTGTGCGTGTCGTGTTAATTCCATAAACTTCTTTGCTATATAATAATATGAAAAATATATTTATTTCATTAACAAAACTGAATTATTCGTATTCCCTAATAATAAATTAATACAATATCGCGCTTTGTGTTTAAATAAACCTGTAGATTTTAAATACCTGTTTAGTATAGTAATACCGCAAGAAACTTAAGTATTGTATGATGAAAAAATATCATACAAATGAATGCAAAATAATGCCTTATCATGGGATGACATAAATATCATACAAGGTATTGAAGATATATTCTATGTGACAGATGCAAATAGTTGAGTTTATTAATCGAAATTAATAATTTTATTAATATCATATTATTTTTATCATATAAAAGACGTTTTCTTTCGACTTACTACGAATAAATAAAATTTTCATTTAACACAAGTATTTCGCCCTATTAGAGGATTGTTAACTACGTTCATTTGTTTTTTGATAGTATGTTTAAACATATGACAAACGAAAATAATTTTGGGAATACGAATTATACAGAAGGCAGGCTCTAATCAATTTTCAAAACTTAGTCTCGACCGGAAGTGCTATATAAGTACAATGTTAAATATAGACGTCAATAGGTAGAAAAGAAAAGTTTTTGTTTTTAAATATGTGTTTAATTTGAATGACCACACTTTATTATTGTGTCCATATCATTACGCACAAAACTAATAATATAATTTATTTATAATTTGTATTGAACTTTACGAAGACATTAATCTAATTTTCCGAACGTTGTTTTGTCCATGGAATGTTTAAATGATAATCTTTACAGCATCGTATATAATCTTGAGGCCTCACATAGCCTTAAGCAACCTTAGCCTATTGTGTATTATTGTACGATCTAGGAGTGTCGTGACTAGTATTATAATTAATAGAAAAATATATGACTAGTTGGTCTATCGGCTTGGCTTATAAGGCCGTAGATGCCAAGGTCCTAGAATCAAATCAAGACGTAAAAGCTATAGGAGTTTTCGTAGCAGATCGAAGTTAGGTAGCCATAATAATATCACGTCTCGGAAAGCACGTCAAGCAGTTGATCTATTAAAATCTCGGTCCGTTACAATGAGTTAATAGGGATGAGCCGAGATGGCCCAGTGGTTAGAACGCGTGCATCTTAACCGATGATTGCGGGTTCGAACCCAGGCAAAAGCATCACTGAATTTTCATGTGCTTAATTTGTTTATAACTTATCTCGTGCTCGGCGATGAAAGAAAACATCGTGAGGACCTGCATGTGTCTAAATTCAAACTAACCCGCATTGGAGCAGCTTGGTGAAATATGCTCTAAAACTTTCTCAAAGGTAGAGGAGGCCTTAGCCCAGCAGTGGGAAATTTACAGGCATGTGCTACGTGTACACTTGAGTTCTAAGTAATATTGTACACGGTAGGCGGCTCTATTGTTAATAACCTCCGTAACAGAAATATATTTTTTATTTTTTCCAAAATTCTCATCATCTCATCTCTTTCTCTTATTATTCTATTGTATCGAATTGATACATTCAACAATATAAACTAATTTAATATATCAAAACATTACAATTGTGAATTTTTCTTATAATCGCAGATCAAATGAACCTTGAACTATTTGAGTAATCGTAATTGTTTATAAATATTTAATCACTGAAGTCAATTAACTGTAAATCATAAGTAATTAATACTAAATCACACCGATAGACCAACAATATCCGATGTAGAATTTATGCTATCTAAATTCACATGTCTGTGTTTCCTATATAAGATATCATCGTGAAATTATATTGCAATTACTTGTATAATTTTAATTACGTAAACCATAAAGTTCGTAATTAAACTTTGAGATAGGTGAATCGATGGCATGTAAATAAACTATAGGACCTGAACACCATGAGAATATGGCGTACTCCTGACCCCTTACGGTCACAGTATACGCACAATATGAGTGCACAAGTGTACTCATAAAGGGAGTGTATTTACACTCCCTTTATTTTTTCTCTGATATGATTTAAGAGGTCATACATCACCATCCAAACCCCATTGCAAATATAAACATATAACCTGACCTGAGGTTGGAACTCAGGGCCTCATTATCTGATACAGTATAAGGTAGTCACTAGACCATCGAGGCAGCGACAAACAAAAGATCATATCGTATTTGTGGATATCTAGTTTTTATCTGCGTTTTCGCTGCAGTGGATTTCCTCCTGAGTGCTATGTCACTGTCCAGTCCATAAACTTAGTGCAAAAAATAAACACGCCGATGGGCTCAGTCGCTGCGAGAAAGAGGACCAACGCACTTCCTTTCGCGTATATAATGTTAAAAAGGATAGAATAGAAAACATTTCACAATAAGACATCTCTCATAGAGTTATTGACATTATATATCTTTAGATTTTAAAAATAACATAAATGTGAATCACATTATTCATGTGATATTACAATAAGAAAATCGTAATTCACTTTTGATTATACAAATATAATTACCAACAAACAATATATACCGTGATTCGAATCTTGAAGCATCAATAACGCAATGCTTTACTACCTCCTAGCTATGTAAAAAGTCGCAGGTTCGTTTTTGATCCCCTGGGCTATAAACGTCCCCTAGCACAAGCTTTTGGCTTAATTGGAAGGGTAAATACGAATATTAGTAATGCATTAGAGGATTACTTCTATTATTATTTTAAAATAAATTTCAAAATGCAATCAAAAGTTATTTTAACAATTCATAGCCACAGTATGCTTTATAAAAAATGTGTGACACAAAAATACTTCTGCTATTTAGTACTAGCAGTTTCTTAGTTTGATTTTTTGTTTGAAACGGTACTTGAGTTTCTTGCTGGCGAACGATAGTTGCGAAATTATATGAATTAAAAAATAAAGTTTATTTTTTCTTAAATTTTTATATTCGTAGAGTTTCGTCTGTAGACGTATTGTTTTTTCTTTCATTGTTTTGATTAACTTAATTTTTTTCATTTCCAAGCAGTATCACAAACTATTTCGTATTAAACATAGCTATGCTAACCTACCTATAATTTTAATTTGACTATAAAGGCTTTTTTTATATTTGGCTGGCTATACGTTTTACTGTTACATATTTTGGTGTAATTTTTCATCTTTACGACTATACATTTATATTTGGAATGTTTATTACATCCACTTGGGAAAAAGTTATTTAAGTAAATCCAACCACAAAATTTTAATAAAAAAACGAAAAGTAAATACGTGTAAAATTTATTTTTATGTATTTAATTAATTTGGAAGATGTATTTAAGCGGATCTTCTCGCCGTTTGAGAATAAATACTACAAGACTGTTAACCTAAGGCTTAACACTGTCCTGTCTAACCCGCTATATTATAACTCGCATGTAACGTTAGAATGCTTGTAAGACCATCACTCAAGTCATTTCAAAGTAGTGGACAATCGAGGTAGGTTTTGCAAGACACTAGACTCACCTTATAAGGGCTCGGCTAGATCATCTAAAAAGTGGAACGCAGTTCCAACGCGTCGATTGTGGCAGAACTGTTTAACAACTGTTACTTTTGTGTATACAGCGTACACAGACTAGCATACGCGATAAAAATCTCGAGTTGAAAATTGTCCGTGTATAAACGGGAGATTCTTTATGTAGAATTTATGAAAAATAAAATTATTATAATTTTTTTTTAGTACAAAATGAAAAATTATGATGTTTTAAAGTTCTGTTTGATTAAAACACAAATTGTTTTCATTTAAATATAACTGTAATATTTTTAAAAATAGAACCAATATAAAAGTAATCCGTTAAATAAAATTTATATAACTAACCGATAAAAAAAAAAGTATCTTGATAAGTAGATTGTTTAATTGATATTACTGATAAACATTTTTATTCATACAACACTTAATTACGACTGAATAAATCGCATCATATTTATTTAAAATTAGAACCACAAAAAATCGAACAATAAAAAAAATAAACCTCTTTTATTAAAACTTTTTGTAGCAATTAAAAAAAAATACGTTCCACAACGTAGGATTTTATAAGTGGCCTGTAAGATTTTATGTCTCAATCAAAGTTGAACACTATCAGCTTTCTATTCTGGCTCTCTGGAATATATTTATAACTCAAGATATGCTTAATCGAGAATTCCTGTTCGTTTATCACATTGTAAGATTTAAGTAAACGATTTTATGGACACGTTTTCACGCGATCTTAGTTTTATGTGTGAATCGTTTATTGTATTTCATTGTTCATTTTTAATGATTGTATTAAAATGTATCGTTTATGATTGAAATACACTCAATATTCTTTATCACAGAGTAACATTTTAATTATATAAATTTTAATTTTTTTATTGTAACATAATACGACACGATACGATTCATATTATACAGATATATAAATATTTTAGTGAAAACAAAATTTAACCCGTCACGTAAGTGTTTCTGAATTAATCTACAAAATAAGCCAAGATTATTCTATATATACAATATATACAAACCGGGTACACACACAACATGACTCCACTCCACCTGATCGTAAGTGGAAGTGGAGTCCAAACGCGAAGACTCCCAGTACAGTCTGCGACAATGAACTGCACTAGCCGCCCTCGCCTTGCCGGCGCACAAGATGCGTCTTCGCGACTCGTTTGAAGGCACCCAGGTTGTAAGAGGAGGGGAATACGTTAAGCTTAACTGAAGGTACAGGGTTCAAATCCGGGCAAGTTTCACTTAGTGTTAATATCGTAGAGCGTGATTCTACTAACAAATTGTCACTGTATCGCAATTAAATCAAAACCTAATCGTTGCCGTTTAACCATTTTCGTATTATATTAACACAACAATCTTGCGGTTGTGGTTCGATCGAAGTCGGATCGAATAGATAAGGGAACGTATCGAAATCGTTACAAATCACTAGAATGTGCCACCTCAATTTGTCTGTATGTTTCATGTCGTGCCGGTAACGTCGAACGAAAATCAACCACATGTGTGCATTGGAAAAGTTTGGTGGTAAAGCTCCAATACGGTATTAAAAGGAAAGGAAGGATTTACACCGCTGAGGGCCATCTATACTAATATTATAAATATAACTATGTAACTCTGTCCGTCTGTTTGACTGTTTGTCGGTCTGTCTGATACGTCAAAAACCGTTGAACATAATTTGACGAAATTTTGTATGAAGCATGATTGAACTACAAGGAAGGATATATGCTTTATATGCCTAAAACCAATAAAACGCAAGCGAAGTCGCGGAAGACAATTAGTATAACATATAGCATAAATTTAATATCGAGGCTTCAAATTTTGTAAGTTTCACTAAGTGATCAAGTATTTAGTCTCACTTAGTACAGCCTGTATATGTTATTGAAAGCTAAGTTTATCGTGTAATGTTGTGGAATATATATATATATATATATATATATATATATATATATATATATATATATATATGGTATATCTGTTTATTATAATAAAAGAGATAAGCCTTAAAACCTCATGTTTAATCTTACTTGTTACTATCAAACTGTTTTGAATATGACAAATATTGAAGCGGTTTATATCGTATATATTAAAAGGTCTGAGAGTCTGTTTGTATGTTTTTGAATTAAGTGGATGTATATAAATATGAGCTTTTATATATAACCTTGTTCATATATTTTAATAGCATTTTTTTGTAATTAAACATAATTAAAATATATATATATGTTACTGTAAAAATTGGAATGGTTGGAATGGTAAAAGTCCGAAAAAGTCGTCCCTTTATAATAAATAATTACATTTACCAACTTATGTCGGTAAATCCTAAGTTTTACTGGAAAATCTTAAGATTTACCGTAGTTCGAGCTTTTACAAACAACGATATATATATATATATATATATATATATCGTAATATTTAACTTGATAGTAGGGCTGTTTAATTAATTAGGTTAGGTACCACCCACTCATCAGATATTCTACCGCCAAACAGCAATAATTAGTATTGTTGTGTTTCGGTGTTAAAGATGATTGAGCCAGTATACCTAAAGGCAGATGAGACATAATATCTTAGCTCCCAAGGTCGGTGGCGCATCAGTGTGATTTAAGGAACGGTTATTATCTCTTATAGCGCCAATGTCTATGGTGTGTCTAAGGTGGTGACCACTTACCTACCATCAAAATTCAAAATTAAATTAATTATCAATTATATACATAAAACAATTAAATATTCAGACAATACGTAAGCGACTTAAAAGGAGGACATTTATTGCATATGTTTTCGTCGTAAAACGTCCCGTAAAGTCCCCTAACTACAGATTACGCAAGCAAACCCGCAGTTAAAAGCTACCTATCGATAAACCAGGCTCATTTACTGGTAAATTATTTTCTCTCGCGGTCTTGCATTCTGTTGTTAGTAAGATGTAGGGAGTACTTTAGGTTACGTCACATATTCGATAGTAGGATTATAAAGTACTGAATATATGGTTTTAAGTGTTGTTGTAACTCGATACTGTATATATTACACGCTATGTAAGTTTTACGCGAGATATCGTTGGAAAAACATATAGTATATGGATTATTATTAAAAAATTAAATTCAAGTCATTTGTAAAAAATACGTTAATAAAAAAAGCGTCTTATTCAATTCAAGATTATATATATGATAGAAAAAACGGAGCTTACACTTGTTGGCTTATCATATCATACACATATATAATTGTATTTAACTAACATAACTTTTATTTTGTATTTTGAATGTTAGAAAAGACTAACTGCTGAGTTTCTCGTTTCTCCTTGGTGGAATCTACATTCCAAATCGATAGGTGCTTCGCTTAATATAGTTCTGTAAAATGACGATTCAAAAGTGCTTGTAAAAGCCTTGTATTTTGATATTGATTTTAAGAAAAAAGCAGTCTGTAATATACTGCTGGGCTAAGTCTAATCGCCCTTTTAGAAGGCTTTGACTATACTACGCAACTCCAATACCCGTTGATGATTTACGTGGCAGACTTTCATCCTATACATATATGCGTGTCTCCTTAGGATGTTTTTATTCACCACGCGAACACGAGATGAAATGTAAGATAATGAGAATATGCAAATTTGTCGCTTACCAGGTTTGAACCCGCAATCTTCAGTTGAGATTCACGTGTTTTAACCGATGGCTCATCTCAGTACTTTTATATTCAAATTCCTTGTTATATATATCACTTAATATAAATAATTACTACAGAACGAAACAATCGAAGCGGCTACATGATGGGTCGGTGACACCCGATACCAAAATATTTGATAGTTCGTGAACATTTTGTGGCGAATATTGATTTCTGAAGTACGCTAGCATTGTTTTATCTAGAACAGTAAAAATAGTGTTTGAATTATTCATTATCTTTGTAAAATAGACGTAACGTCTAAGTCCTATGTATTCGCTATATTATCATTTGGAGCTATTGAGGTCTATATATCATGTAAACTCTGTAAGGTTACCTATGCATGACGACCTCCGTGGTCGAGTAGTGTGTACACCGGTTTTCATGGGTCCGCCACTCCGAGGTCCCGGGTTCGATTCCCGGCCGAGTGGACATAGAAAAAGTTCATTAGTTTTCTATGTTGTCTGGGTGTTTGTGGTACCGTCGTTACTTCTGATTTTCCATAACACAAGTGCTTTAGCTACTTACATTGGGATCAGAGTAACGTATGTGATGTTGTCCAATTTGTATTTATTTATTATTTATATTTAAAAAAAAAAAAAAAACCTATATTACAAGCCTCACCATTTCAGATCTTCGCCTACAAAACGAATACCGAACTTCGTTGGATTCATAACAACAATTCGAATTCCCAATAACCCACTTCGCACAACAGATCTCCCAGTAAAATGGTGTAATCAGATATTACTTGACACACACACGCCTGTGCGCAATAACGCAATATTGTACGATAGAAATTACTATGCATATTATTAAAGTCACTTTCGTTACGTCGTCGTGATTAATTCTAAACGTAGTTAGGATATTATATTGTAATTTTGCTTAATGTTAATATGAAATACGAGCTCTTTAAAGAATTATTGAAGTAATTTATTCGCTGTATTTAATATATAATTATTTTATGGCGGAAGAATAGAAAGGTTATTTTGGTGAAAGGCTCCTTCTCACATTGGCGAAGTAAGAAGTGCCAAGTGAAGTATTCCATTTCGTATACCGTAAATGTTTTGGTTAACATAATATAAAATAACCGATGTCGAGGTCTAAGGCTCAAACTCCAGTAAATTCAAGATTATAGAGTAAGACTTCAAGTCAAAAGTGTTTGCGGTACGGAGAGCAGGTAAAGCTGTTGGTTTGCGTCTGAATTCTAGTCGTGTCTGGTTTGCAGTCACATCGGATTGTAGGAGTGAGAAAATAGAGAGTACATTATTATTTGTTCTGAGCAGACGGCTCGTTTATACGAAAAACATCTCTTTAAACCAAGATACAACAATATTGGTTATTGTTGTTGAGCGGAATAAGAACATTTTACTCGGTGGTTTGGCGTTGAGCAATTTTGTTTAGGTAGGTGCCATCCACTCATCAATTCATTCCAACACCAAACAGCAATATTTAGTTTTGTTGTGTTCTGGTTTGAAGGGTGAGTGAGCCAGGTTAACTACAGGCGCAAGAAACATATAACATATTAGTTCCCGAGGTTGGTGGTGCATTGGTGATTTAAGGAGTGGTTTATATTTCTTACAGCGTCGGTGGTGACCACTTAACATCAGATGGTCCTTGCCTTGTCTTGAAACAATTATATATATATTGCTAATATTATTTTATCGGTAATATTTTAAAAGGAAAAATTCAGATTTAAATTACATAATACATACATAATCAGCCTGTAAATTTCCCACTGCTGGGCTAAGGCCTCTTCTCCCGTTGAGAAGAAGGTATGGAGCATATTCCACAACGCTGCTCCAATGCAGGTTGGTGCAATACACATGTGGCAGAATTTCGTTGAAATTAGACACATGCAGGTTTCCTCACGATGTTTTCCTTCATCGCCGAGCACGAGATGAATTATAAACAAATTAAGCACATGTAAATTCAGTGGTGCCTGCCTGGGTTTGAACCCGAAATCATCGGTTAAGATGCACGCGTTCTAACCACTGGGCCATCTCGGCTCATATTAAACACATTACAAATTACCAAAATTTTACAAGACATGTTCATTTGGTTATAGTGTACACGTACGTATATAAATTTCTCAGGAATTCTTCCGAAATATACAGGTTTTCAAGTGTCGACGATAGGACGCGTGAAAACACGAGCACCGATGAATTCGAATTGAATCTTAAAACTATTCACTCATAATCTAACAAAGTGGACGAAGGTTATTTAAAAAAAATAACGCATTAATTTCATATCCGATATACCCTTGACTTTCTATATTTTTATACGAATTATTAAATCGTTACGAGTATACATAAACTCATTAAAACACGTTGAAACAATAAACAAGGCACATAATAATATTTCTCATATATGTGTCAAAACTATAAATAAACAAATACAAGCAATTTTATGTGAAATAGTTGCGCTCAGGTTATTTTAAGACCATTCATAACAACACTTTCTTCATTTAAATATAGACGCAAATTTTAATAATATTGTTATTACAAAAATTAATTACAAAATTATATTCACTATAAATGATTAAAAAGCGAAATATAATGGACTCGTAATTAAGCAAGCACAAAGATAAGACAATTTTGTATTAAGATAACGTTACAAGAGGTATGACGGTGAAATACACAATAATTAAAAATAAATACATTTATACTCTCAAAAATTACATTATACTAAGTGCATTTCTTTGTTCATTATACAAGAATCATTTTAAAATTCGAATCGTTGAAATAACGTCTCAATAAGACTTCGATATTTTTATCTCAATGTTTTAAATTAAGAAGAATAAAAAAAATTATCTCAAACCTTATTTACATAAACGGAGTTCAGCTAATGAAAGTATAAATTAGGATCGAGGCATCGCGTGCCGCCCCCGCAGCCTTCGCACGGAAGGCTTTTCGTTAGCGTAATCCAGCTGTATTGAAAGACGATAACACTTGAATTACACTAGCCCCTGTGATCTATTTATGAATTGATTTACGTTTTGAATTATAAATAACTTGTCGAGAAAATGGTTAGTTAATTGTGTGGGTCTCATTAACCATGGATTGTATTGGAGACTTAAAAAATGACTGTTTTTTAGTAATTTACATTCTCTTTCATTCATTAGAGACTACTATTATAAAATACTGTTAACGTCCTACTTCTACGCGAAGGCATCCTCTCCCTTTGAGGTTAGGAGCGAATGCCATCACGCTACACACGTGGCAGAAATTAAACACATGCAGGATTCATGATATTTTCTCAAACCACCGAGAAGCACAAGATGAATGTTAAACAGAAATTCAGAGTGCTTGCTCGAGTTTAAACCCGCAATCACTGCACTACCTCAACTTTAACACAATATTTATTACCCTTCGTAACAAAATATTTAACAAGTTTCATTTATTGTCCAACATTGAACCTATAGACTGTGTAAATAAGAAATCGGACACGCAAACTATTTTCGTTTAATTATTTCATCGTTAATAATATTTCACATTGTAAACTATTTCCGTATTGTGGGTATTTTTTTTAACTGACTTCCTATAAAAGCTCTAGAAGTACTATCCCGAGACAGATAATTTATCTAAATTCTTGTTTCGGTTTTACAATAAGAAGTACTCCAAAATATTTCTGAAAGAACGTTTACAAGGAATAAACGATATCCAAGTTTTTTTTTAATTAAAAAATTTCAATAGGTTATTAGGTATTTGCAACTTGCAACTAGCAACCAGCATATCTATGAGTTCGATCCTGCAATTCGATAATGAAATTTAAAGGCATTATATTTTTTACACAGATGTAATATCGCGGGACAATCTTATAAAAAACTTATTGGGATATACAACATATATAGATTTTTTTTTTCAAAAACAAATACGTAAAAGAAAATTGTAGCAGGGTCCAAATATAACCTTAAACAATAAATTCCTCCTGATTGAATTTCGGCAACGGCGGCAAATCCTAAAGGCAAGTAAGTCACCTGCATCATTATAGTGTACTAATGAGCAAGTAAACATAGGCGCACTCTCTATTCTCATTCACGAAGTCCGATGGGACGGAAATCCGACACGACCGGGGAAAGATCAAACGCAGGACGAAACACTTTACGTGTTTTCCAAGGCAAGAGCGTGTAATATTGCTAATTCCCAGACCTTAAATAGGAATTATATTAGTTGACAGAAACACCGAGTATAAAGTTGATCAGCCTTATATTCGAATCTAGAACCTCGGGATCTACTTCTCATTATTATCCACTAAGTTGGTGAGATAAACTAAAAGGCTTTAGATTAGTAGTGCGATAGCTCTAATTTGATCCAGAGAGTTGTCAATTGTCCACGGTGCAATGATTATTGCATTATAACTGCGGCACGTACGTTTTAAGACGTTCTAATCGATATATTTCATTAGAAACAACAAAACGACAATAATATTAAACTTCAACAATACAGTACTCGTAACATTAAAAATATATTGTATTTTAAAACGCGTTTACAAAATTTAGAAAGTTTTTAATATTTTCTTAAAAGTTTATTTCTTTCGACATTAAAATTTGCATGTTGAGTTGTATTGTTTTAAACAATTATCCTTATTACGTATTGCGGTACGTAAAATAATTGGAGGTCATTATATGCTTACGTTTACCTTAAATTGCTATATTTTTCTCTGTAAACGTGAAAATATTTTTAAATCATTTTAATAATTACAAAAATATCTTACTTTTTATTTTTTATAAAACGGAAACTAGCCTTATTTAATATTTTTATCAATTATTGTAATTATATCTACACATCAGTTCATATTATTTAGGAATAGACATACATATATAATACGGAATATTTCATTAATGTTAAACAAATTATTCTAATATATCAAATATTTTCACGCTTCTATTTTTAATCAATACTATATAAAGATTTTCATAAAACTTTTATAAAGCTCTTTAGTATATAAACACAACTAAAACAATTGAATAGTAACTAAAAATTAAAATCAGTAGTCGAGATCTGCTCCCGCCTACAAAAGACTTCAACGAATTACGAGTACGCATCGTAAGCCGTCGGTGGGTTGAGTATAGGTACAGTCAGAGTAGGAAAACCTTCGTCAGTTTTCAAATTAATTCCTTTATCAAGTCGTAAACTCTTAGTACCTTTTGAAACTAAAGCACTAAACAGACAACTGCATATAAAATTAAACTAACATAGTATGATAACTTGGTTCAAAATAGTGTAACATCTTTGGACTACGTCTAGTGTCATATCAACATGAAACCTTTTTAATGGCCTAATTACTTATTACAAGATTTAAATTTTATCTATGATATCTTCTACTGAATTGTCAGAATCTGTCAGTGTCATATATTTTCATGTAATATCTTGCAATCTTAGAATTAAAAAGGCTTGTAATATTATTCGGCCGGTGTTTTGAGTGACGGTTAATGTAATGACGTGACGCGTGGGTAGTTCCATCGGCACCGTGAAGTGGTGGTGATTCCTTGGCCTGCAAAAGCGGCGCATATAAACCCTATCGAAAATTTATGGGGTATGATGGTGCAGCGGTGGATAAATAATAACGATAGAACCAAAGCAGCTGTCATAGAACATTGCTGAAGTGTTTGGGAGAGCTTCAGAGGAACCGACATATGCTCTCGCCTTGTTGGATCAATGCGACAGCGACTACAAGCTGTGATTGATACGAAAGGCGGATACTTGTTTTTAATAAAATAAATAAAATTTGTTTAAATGAATAAATTTTACCATAATTACTATTTATTTTTACTATTTTATTTACTACTTCCGTCCTGCGGTTTCACCCGCGTTCCCGAGAGATTTTATGTTTTCCCGGGATAAAAAGTATCCTACATGTTATTCCAGTACATATAGTATCTGTGTGCCAAATTTTATCCAAATCTGTTCAGTAATTTTTACGTGAAAGAGTAACAAACATCCAACCATACCTCGGAGAAATCAGCCAGATCCATACATACAAACTTTCGCGTTTATTATATTAGTAGGAAGTAGGATTACTACTATGCACTCTCTTTAACAAGAGACAAGACAATGTCCTAGAGGTTTCGTGAAAAGTTGGTAATTATCATCCCGATTAACGGCGACCGACAGACGACTGGAACAATTAGAGGCTTACTAGATGCGAGTATATATTATTTCACTTTATCTTATCCTTATTATTATTATAGCTTTTAAACGCTGTTTTACTCTTTGCTAGATGCGACTTATAATTACATTGTGACGCAATATATCATACTCAATCGGTAAAGCAGGTTAACAGCAAATACGAAAATAGATCTTAAGGTGACGAACCTTTTCTTACCCCGACTGTACATAATAGATATAATTGTTACATGAATAATTGACTGATATGAAAATGACATATTAATATTATTCTATAAGGTATTCGATATTCAAAGAAAATAAATAAACTGAGATATAAAGAATTAAAAAAAAAGTGAGGTGAAAATATTTTTTCTAGTACCTTCTTCAAGATACAACAAATTTATGTATGGGGTATGTAAATTAATTAATTTGAGTATGAGGCATGTCACTTGTCGTAGTCGTGTCGTTACCACCAAGTTGTATGAGATCCATAACACCTGATATTCTGCGACCGTTGCCATGGTTACGCATACCGTTTCGCCGCATGCGCAGCGACAGGTTGTAACAAAAGCCTTTGTATTACATTATAACGTTAATTCATTTGCAACCATTGCGGGAGTCATTCAAGTATTATATTTCATGATCGAAATTCATTAAAAACAAGTGTTTAATTACATAGAAAAGATTTGTAATATTAATTGAATTAATACAGCGTGTTCTTTTAAATCTAAGCATTTGAGAAAGTGGTATACTTAGTATTTATAACGAATTAAAAATAAACGCAACTTATCTATTGCTAACTTAGTCTAAGTCACGTAATCAAGTTATCACTATATTAAAATATTAATCTATAGATCTTACCCCCGACAACGTACCCGTTCTTCCGGATAAAAAGTGGTTGATATTAGTCTCGGCCATTAAACTATCTCAAAGCAAGAAATCAAGTCGAACTTTAAGTAAGCAAGAAAGCAATAAATAATAATTATTTTACATTGGAAAATTACCAACTATAGTATTTATGTTTAATTAGTTTCATATTAATATTCAATATCAAATAAAAAATCTATTTAAACATTTTATAAATAAACAAAACATAAACGTACTTTCAAATCACCAGAGCCACCTCAGTGCTATTGAGGCTGAATGAAAGTCCACCAGTATAGTTAGCCGATGTTACTTATGTTTGTTAGGAAGCGATTGTGCGTGACTAATGTTCAACTATCGATGAGCTCAAAGGGTAATGAAGTAACTTTGATTTCACGAGAAATAGGTTGATTATTTAATCAGTGAAAGTAAGCCTGCACTAACTTAATGAATCCATTGTTTAGAGATATATTGTGAAATACGATTCGAAAAATAATTCTTATTATTTGCGATGCTATCTATAAAATATATAATCATATTCTTTTACTGAAGGTACACATGTAGAGAACAGAATATTCAGTTCAGTTCACTTAATTCTATTATTTAAACGTAGATAATGTTGATTTATAAATATCAATGTTTATGTCGATTTTAAAGTAATTTAAATAATTTAAAAGTAATATAAATAGGCATGATGCACTTATGGGTCTTCATTCAATTTACTAAATAACCGCAGGCTAGTGTCAATCACACGAGCGAAGTAAAATACAATGTTTTTTACAAAATTTTACTTCATGACCAATTCTATAATTACTTAAAAACTGTAAAATTACGCCGTGTCATATTTCAGAACAGAATTATACAGGTAAAGTGAAAAAACTAAATATGTTTTTAATCAAGTACTTATTTATAAAATAGACGGTATTAAAAATATATTTAAAAAAAAAAACTTTCAACCTTAACAACATTTTAATATAATACATTATATATTTTGGTTCGCATTTAACAAATACACTTTAAGTTTCTCAGTATCGTCACAGATAGCATAACTTAACCATTCCAATATCCAAGTAATAAATTCAATGTCTAAGATTTTGAACTTTCTTATAAAATGTTTACGTTGATATTTCTCAAAAATTCAAATGAATGCATACAATTATATGGATATGTAAAATTATGATCAATAGCTTTATAAACACAATTAAATTAACATATAGATTGTTCGTACAACAAGGAAATTCCTTAGTCATATATATAAATAATGTTTAAACGTCGCATAATTTCCTTTATAATAAAATAACGATTCAGATTTCCCTGGGTTTTGTTTTAATATATTTTCCCACGTCATCTGTACATCCGAATACGATTTTCTGCCATATTACATATACTATACGGAACGTTAATTCTTATACAAATGATTACTCTCATATCTCAATATTTAGAAAATAATAATTTAAAATGCAAACTATTGTGGCGACACGCCTCGGCTTTGGAATTAGATCGACATAAAAACTCGCGGACTTTTCTTTGTAACTGTACGTATGAAACAATTTAGCAAGTATTAATATCATACGAATTTATTGATTTTTGCAGCGCAATATATAGAATCGCTTATAAAACATTTCTTTTCCGATTTCATAAACAAATATCTAAACAACATTCCAACCTGCAACAATATATTTATAAATTATATTTAAAATAAAACATTCCTGTCTATCAGCGAAAATGAAATGAAAATCACAGTAGTTTCTGAGATGAGCGCAAACATATATAGGAAGTGACCCCGTCGCTTCTCTCTGTATATGTTTTGACATATAATATGTTACGCTTTATAATAGTAATTAACATTACTTAAAGTATAAGTAAATTATAGAACTTATTATCTCTATGAAATTTACATATGTATCAAAAATAAAAAAAGAGAATTTCTCTATAGTCGAATTATATCAAAAAGTTGTATTGCTTATATTTAACTCGGTTACTAAATTAGTTTCTTGTCGATTCTTCTCGGTACAATCTGCATTCCGTACCGTCTGTAGCATTACATTTACAAACTTGTCAATTGACGATTTAAAATAATATTATATGTACAAATAAATGTAGGTATTTGTTTCACATATATAAATTAAAATGTTTACGAGAAACAAACTCGTTTACAAACGTAAATTATCAGTTTTAAATTATATTCGTGCAATGATATCTTATCTTGCACTAAAAAGTTGAATGCATACATCGTAATATTTTTATATCTTTTACTAGCCTTATTGTTTTTCCATTAGCTTGATAATAACTTAATCATAATAAGCTCTATTTTCTTAAATATACAACTCAAAAGTTAATGCCGGCTGCTGCCATTAAGGATATCTATTCACTTAAAAATTTTTTATCGTAAAATAGTTTTGTTATATTTCTTGAAATCGAACTATTAAAATATTTTTTCGGTTATGGTAGGTTTCTATGGTAACAATTATTTAATCTAAATTTATTATCCATTATATTGTATTATTGAATAAATATTTACCTCAGTAAGATGATAGCCTAAACGGTACACCACAGTTTTAAAACGAACACAATATACACATAACGTATGTGTTTAAACACAACACAGAACAAAATGTGTTTGTTTACAACAGTCCACTCGTCACTACACATATAAACAATCAGTTTTTACTTTATATTTCTATTTATATATCACTTATACTCATATGTCATAGTCACGTGTGTTAATATATAAATATATATATGTCTTTCAGTCTTTGAAATTAATAGTAAACATGCAGGCGCTAATTTCCGGACATCGCGAATTCGTAAGGGCGCGTGTTGGTCATGTGTGCGTAACAACCTGACCACAGGCTTGCGTAGACGCAACTGAAATCACCTTGCAAGGCCCACTATACCTGTTTCGCTCTAAACATGTGTCCGTCTCGCTCTAGCGGGCATTGTGCTGAGTCCAGCGACTGGCTTGACAATAAATTACCTATAGGAATCTAATCAGTTTAATAGATGTGTGATTTTTTTTAATTCCGCTCGTTTTTAATGGCACCATGGATGGATGGTATAGGGACATTAATTATGGAGACGGTTACATTTGTATCATTCGAAATTCAAAAAATTACAACGTAATTTGATCATATGTTTTTCTCGAGGTCCATCAATTGTGATTAATTTATGGTTATTTTTGTAAACTAAATATTGTTTTTTAATTTTTCGCATAAATCGACAATTCATTATTTTAAATCCGGGTGCTGTTGAATAATAGAATAATAAGGAAAAGCTTTAATTCGGTGTGTATTTAAACGAAAACGGGCATTAGCCAATATTGTTGTATTCCAGTTTGAAGGGTAAGAGAACCAGTGTTACGACAGGCACAAGGGACATAACATCTTGATCCTAAAGGTTGGTGGCGCATTGGCGATGTGAAGTATGGTTAATATTTCTTACAGCACCATTATCCATAGACCAGTGACCATCATGTGGCCCGACTCCTGGTCCGACTACGAAAATCGTAAAAAAAATTGAGGTAGGAGGCGAGAAGTACCTACTGGGACAACTTGCCTACACCCTGGAAATGTAGCAGCAGTATTACCAATATAGCTTATTCCAAAATTTTGATAAAACATCATAACAAAAATTCTTAATAGCAAAAATAAAACATGAAAACATAGACGTACACATCTCTATGTTTACGTTTCCATTATTCTAGTATATTATCTCAGACTTAAGTGTCTTTATGTCTTTTCATAGAAATCAAGCGAAACTTAAAATAACTATTATATGAACTTTAATACATATTTTTTTATATTTTCCTTATTTCATTACATAGAATCAAATTACGGTTCCGTACGCAAAAGGTAAAAAGGTACCCTATTACTAAGACTCTGCTGACGTGAATCGTGATAGACAGTTGAAAATTTCACAGATGATGTGATTCTGTTGCCTTTATAACAAATACGAACTAAAGATAGCTTCCGTAGAACATACGTGATTTTATTTCCGTTTTTATATATAACAGCACAGAACCCTTCGTGTGCGAGTTCGACTTGCACTTGGCCGGTTTGAGTCTTTGTGCGAAGTTTCAACACATCTATACAAACGTATACTTGTTTCAGTATGGACTTAAAATTGTAATGTATTTGTAGTTATGAATTAATATACTCTTCGATCGTTCGCATCCCGCAGCGACCTCCAACTATTAACATTTTAACCCAAGATCTCGCTCGAGTCTAAGAATAAGAAGTACTATAACACAGTACTATATTGTTGATATCCCGCTGCTGGACAAAGGCTTTATTTCATTAAGGAGAAGAATTAGAGGGTACTCCGCCTCGCTAATATTTGAAAACGCATTGGACTTGGTGAAATATTTGCAATCCTATTGATGAGGCTACAATAATTAAAAATAAATAAACTTCTAATAATACAGACAAACTATTTAAATTAATAGATCAGAAACGTATTACTAAAATGACGATTAAAAAAAAGTCTATCGAACAGTTTCTATATTGTATAAATGCTTAAATAATAGTCTCTAAGTGTGTCTACTTAACGTTTAGTTAAACTAATATAATCCCTTATTAGTCGTGCTGAGCTATCTGTAAGTTTCCTAGGTCACAGGTCGTCATATCCTATGAGGGATTTAAGCGCACGCAATACTAATAAACTATAAAGCAGCTATATATTAGAGATTTCAAAGCGACATACCTACTTCCTAGCGTAGCGTATAATGTTATGGATATTAAAGCGATACATGGACAATTTAATTTCATAATTGTAATTAATATTCTATGACATAAATGAGTCAAAATTTAGTCAAAATATTTACTTAGTATATAAGAGTCGAACTTGCTTATCTCGGACCTGAGAAGAACCGGCTAAAGATATTCAATGTTTTTTTTTTTCATCTCAAATTTAACAATTGGAAGTACAATGCAATGCTATGCAATTGAAAATTTTGCAATATCCTTTAGCCTACAAGCGTTTCTTAGCGATTCCTTTAAATATTACTATTGAATATCTTTGAATTTTTTCTTGGATCCTGATTTAAAAGCGTACCTACACATTGTCTCACAATAGAGTTTTTTTACATTAACAGTCTGTAAATTTCCCACTGCTGGGCTAAGGCCTCTTCTCCCTTTGAGCAGAAGGTCTTGGAGCATATTCCACCACGCTGCTCCAATGCGGCTTGGTGGAATAAACATATGGCAGAATTTCGTTGAAATTAGACACATGGTTTCCTCACGATGTTTTCCTTCACCGCCGGGCACGAGATGAATTATAAACACAAATTACTCACATGAACATTCAGTGGTGCTTGCCTGTGTTTGAACCCGAAATCAACGGTTAAGATGCACACGTTCTAACCACTGGGCCATCTCGGCTCTCAAAGACGACTGGGGCGGTACATCTGCCAAAGAGTTATTAACCTTATGTAATCAGGTGATTGAAGTTTATGCTTGTTTCTAGTGTTAACAGTATCTACGTCACAATTTGTGCAAACATCTTTAATTATTTTGCGCACACACATAATTATTTGTATTTTTTAATCAATATTTTGCCGTTTTAATGACGCTGTTCCGAGTATTTAGTTGTAATTTTTCTATTTGTATCAGTGAGAGCCGCGATGGCTCAGTGCATCAAAACTGAAGAAAAACATCACGAGGAAACGTTCACGTGTCTAATTTCTATAACATGTGTATGTTTATGTGGTGACCACACCTTCACCTCAAAGGGGAATAGTAATTTAGTCCAGTAATGAGACATTCATAGGCTGTTACTTGTTATTTTTATTTTTTTTGTATTAGTAATGATATGTCCAATTTATATATTTGCAAGATATACCTATAGTGTATATAATATACCTATAATGTTATTATAGAGTAATGTTATTGTTTCTTATAATGTACGTAACACACCACCAAATATTCTTGCAAATCAAGTAATTATTACGATTACTCTGTGGTCATGTTGAACAAAATAAAATTCATAATTATTTAATAATGACAATGGATTTTTGAAAAAATTAATTTATTTTTTGATGATATGGAGCTAGATGGAGGAGGTAGATGGTCTGATCGTATCCAAAAATTTCGTATTCAAACCCGATAAACACCACCGAATGGTTATGTTCTTAATTTGTGTTCGTAAGATACCTCATGCTTGGTGGTTAAGGATAGCATAGTACACTTGCATTCGAGTTGTATAATTAACCTTCTCTTCTTCAAAGAGAAAGAATTTTACTCCTTTTATTAAAAAAGGACTTTTTTTTACTTGCATTTGAAGTTTAACATTACTT
This sequence comes from Vanessa tameamea, assembly GCF_037043105.1. Taxonomy (NCBI): domain Eukaryota; kingdom Metazoa; phylum Arthropoda; class Insecta; order Lepidoptera; family Nymphalidae; genus Vanessa; species Vanessa tameamea. Next base: position 7,658,334 of record NC_087330.1, on the reverse strand, counting down.
ACGTATGTTAGCGTTTATTATTTAAAAAAAAAAAACCTTAAAATTATTATAGAAAATGAGCTTAATTTTTAATTATAATTGATCTGAAGGAAAGCACGGTGAGGAAGCCTGCATATGTTGGATGAAAATTTGGCATATATTTTTTTTATAAAACAGGTAGGTCAGGCGTCAATTATTTCTAAAATCTCCATGCGCCACCAACCCAGGGAGCTAAGATGTTATGTCCCTTGTCGCTGTAGTTAGACTAGTTCACACACCCTTCAAACCGGAACACAACAATATTGCTGTTTAGCGGTATAATATAGGTATATCATATGTTGAGGGGATGATATCTACCCAGATGAGATTGCAAAATGCCTACCATCAAGTAAATCATTCACACGTTTACTGTGTTGCTGTTAGATAAACTTTTAAAACGATAATAATCTGAATTTAACAAAATTGATTTTCAACGTTTTTGTCTTATAAAATGTATTACTTTTTGTTTTGTGATAAATTGATAATCGTAATGTTTTTGTTGACCACAGAATGAATAAATCGTTCGACAATTTTCCGGTACAGAGTATAAAAGAGAATCCATCACTGGCCTTTTTTACTTAGTAAACGTATATAAAACGACTTGCATTAAAACTAACTATGTAAAAACCTAACTCAGACTATGTTAGTATAAGGCAACACGACTCTAGACTTATTATCTGGCCTTAAGTGGGTAAAGACGCAATCGCAGGGGCGCACACTAGCGACAAAATAATCTTAAGACACTCTTTAAAATGCAAGGGTAACTGGAATTAGAAAAATATATCTTAACTGGATTTCGGTGTCCATTATAACATGCGCTTGTACTTGAACAGATTTCTGTTATAGAAAATGTTCTGACCGTCAACAGTCATCTTCAGATCAAGCATCAGATGTTATTCAATAAATACACGATGACAATATTTATGTTTTCGACAAATTATCCGTAATTTGTACGTATGTACTATTGGTAGGTTTACGAGATATATAAATTGTTGTGGACATTTTATAATAAAATTCAGTAGATATTTTTAACTTTGCCGTTTCATATAGTCAAATCATTTGTAAAAGGTACATTGGTAAAGAAGGCTTATTATTCTATACAAAATTATATAGATGATAAAAAAGTGTGGAGTTAATACTTGTTGACTTCCAGGCAGGATGTATTATATATATATGTTATTGTATTTAACTGACATGACTTTGTATTTTTAATTGTCAAAAAATTGTAACTACTGAGTTTCTTGCTGGTTCCTCTCGGTAGAATATGCATTCCGGACCGGTGGTAGCTTCACTTAATATAGTTTGTTAAATGACGATTCAAAAGTGCTTGTAAAAGCCTCCTTGAATAAAGTTTATTTTGACTTTGATTTTGAGGGGTGAATGGGCCAACTGATGGTCACTACTAACCACAGATAATACTAAAATGTTATGTATTTAAATATTATATAGTATATATTTAAATTCAAACAGTCGCGGTATAGTGTCAAACAACGTTTTTCCGTCGACGAATTATCAATGGATTCTTCTTAAGATCTCTTCCCGGTACAACTTGCATTTGGGCACACAAATAATTGTGCACCAGAATTACAGCACTATATGTGCAATGATAATTGTTGTGGTTCATAATTTCACATTTGAGAATTCTACGATTCTCATAGAGCTCATCGAATCACTAAATCCCATTATAAAATAGAGCTTAGTACAGCTCAGTACCAACACGGATCAGAATTTCAATATAACATTGTATTCGGCAGCAGAGGCTTTTCGACCGTTGCAATCGAATTTTGACTCTCATAGTAACCAAAATATTTAAGAAACAACTTATAACAAAACCTATATTATGAAGAATTTTTTTGTAGGTTCTATTAAATATTAATTTATTTACGTAATCATTTTAATTTAATTCATAAATAATTTACTCGTATTAAAAATAAACAAAAAAATCGTCTCGAGACAGTCTTGTCGCAAACATGCAAACTCATTACGAAAAGACGCAACCGTAAAGAACAGCTTCGATTCCCGGGTCGGGTGAGCAATGGCTTTACGGCCAAGCGGTATGTTTTCCCTCATTACGTATTCTGAACGTATTTTCTTGACTCGCGCAACTTGAAAAGTAGTAATGAGATTACACACATAAGTTTTACTATGTGCTAATATTTATACCAGCCACTGGGTGTTACTTTATTTAGTTTTCCCTTTGAAGACAAAGTTTTTATGTTCATTCCTTTTATTTGTTTCCAAGTTCACTTTTATTAAAAAATATTATTTTTATACATTACATTACATTAGCAGCCTGTAAATTTCCCACTGCTGGGCTAAGGCCTCCTCTCCCTTTGAGAAGGTTTGGAGCATGTTCCAACACGCTGTTCCAATACGGGTTGGTGGAATACACATGTGGCAGAATTTCGTTGAAATTAGACACATGCTGGTTTCCTCACGATGTTTTCCTTCACCGTCGAGTATGAGACGAATTATAAACACAAATTAAGCATATGAAAATTCAGTGGTGCTTGCCTGGGTTTGAACCCGAAATCATCGGTTAAGATGCACGCGTTCTAACCACTGGGCCATCTCGGCTCTTATTATTTTTATAAGACAATTTATTTATCAATGGAAACTATATATGCAGAATGTTGTTGAAAATTATATTATAGTGTTTATAAGTGTGCGATATATATATATATATATATTGAATGTGTTCGTTAATAAAAAAAATGACTCATAGTAGTTGATTGGGATGATTAACATTTGACCTTGGTAATGACTAATAAGGAACAATAATATTGTACGTAATTAGTTCACTTTGAGAGAATATAATGGTACCATCTGACGTCCTTTCTAGTACCACCCGTCCTGTCACTTTTCACGATGTCACTCGTACAGATTGCATGATAGTGAGAAAAATGATATTACAGATTAAAAATATATTTTAGTAGCTAAACCTGTGGCTTTACCCACGCGTAGTTAATAACACTTTAGCTATTGCATAAAAACCATCACGCCCAATTTTACCCCTCGAGTTAATAAAAAAAGGAGACTATGTCCTTTCCGGGAACTCAAACTATCTCCATACCAAATTTCAACTTAATCGGTTCACCGATTGAAACGTGAAGAGGTAACAGACAATGTTATTTTCGCATTCATAATGTTTTTATATTGCATAATTAAAAAAGTCACAAAATAACAATCACAGATCATAAAATGAATCGAAAAAAATTGATAAAAGATTCAAAATTTCTTTAATAATAACGATTAATGTTAAGCACAATTTCGTAATTGTAGTAAATTTGCACAAATGGACAGCTGTAGTTGCGTAACTAACATGTCCAGACAATATTTTTCCATAGAAAATTTACATTGGTTTGCGTGTACGAAAATCGAGAAATTGTGGAGGAATATTGTGAAATAATTATAAACATACATGTATTTAAAAAATAAACAAATATGGATACTATATTGATTTACGTAACATAGTACATGCCGCCGTTTCTACGTTATGTCTTTAACTCAAAGATTATCTGGAAGAGATCGCTATCGATTCAACAATATGACCGCCTTTGTAATTCATTGCTTATTTTTTTTTAAATAAAGTGTTAAAGATTATATTATTTAATAAAAACTGTCGCTTTTTTATAATTGATTAAACAGGGCTGTATGTCTAAATTTGAAAGTCCCTGGCTGTTTCATAAGACAGTTACTTGTCCGTATGTACCTAATTATCCGTCCGCGTATTCCCTTAAAAGGAAAATATTACAATTTGTAATACAATGCGCCCGCGCACGCTCAGGAACACACGGCAAAAACTAGGCGCGCCCGAAATGGTACATCGTCACCAGTTGACTCTTAAGAATAAATTGTTAAGGGATTCTGTATAAATGAAATGATCCCTGTACCATATAAAAATCAAGTATGTCTTAGACGAAACGAAATTATTTCTACTTTGACTTAATTTTAAGTTAGTTATTTTATTTGTGCGGTGAAATTCGGTTTGATTGAGATGCTAATTATAGGTCTGAAGTTTGAATCCCGGATCGTTTCTTAAAAATGTTATTTCCCAAATAATAAGTTAAAAAGTATAGAGTTAAAAATGGGTAAACTTACTATTAATTTCTGACTTTTGACAAACTTTTGGAAAGTCAAAAATTTTATTCAATATATGAGCATTACACTTATTTATTGATTGTTAAAAAAAGAAATTACCACCGGTTCGAAAAGTACACCTCAGACCTGAGAGGAACTAGCGATAGAAACCAGCACTCTACCTCTCTCCCGCCATGTCGGTTGTAAATCGGATTGTATGGAATGGGATAGAGAACACCCCTGTATTTTTACACTGGTTAACTGTAATGACTTTTTTCCAGAATCCTTACGAGTTATCAGGACGAACTTAATCAATATTATGATTCGGAGGTCATTATTATTACTTAACTGAATAATAATGGTGCTTTGTTAGTAATACTATTTAGATATCATTCTATGGTTTTAACACATTTTGTTTTAAAATAAATTCAACGATGTAATATACAAAAACATTTACTCTCAATTTATAAAACTAGGTAGGTTATACTTAACACAGATTATAATTTAGCGAGCGTTGGATAATCTTATCATCGTTCGATATTTAAAATATATATAAATCAGACAAATATTTGTCATGTAAACAAACGTCAAATAAACCTACGATGAAGGCAAAACGACCAATTAGGCAAATAACAATGCATTCCAAATTTAATTTAACGAATAGTGAAAGGTTTCGAGGACCAATTGAATCGCAGTATTTAGGTTCATCTAGGTCGTTATCCAGTACAAATACATTCTGTGTAATAGCGTACCTCGTCCCTACGATTGTTATGTTTTATTACCGCTTAAAGTATCCGCTAGATGCAACCTCTGAGACAAGTTTTAACCGATTGCAATGAAACATTTATATCTTTCGTAAGAGGACATTACTTATATGATTATAAACGGACAGTTTTATCCGTGCAATTAGAGGTTCTATTTATTTATGTTTTTGTTTTTTTTTTTTAATCTTACAAAATATCTTTTAATAGGTTATGGTAGTAACTTAAATATGTAATGTAATTATTTAGATACAAAGAGCCAAGATAGATCAGTGGGTGGATATCTTCACAAAAAGTCGCAAGTTCGATTTCATGCATTTACCAATATTTTTTTTCTTTTGTAGTATAGGTAAGTCGAAGGACCAATTATAGATGGTAAGTTCACCACTGCCCCTGGACATTTGCTCAGTAAGAAATATTAAACATCTTATCTTTCGAACCGTAACACGAAAATACTAAATATATCTGATGAGTGTGTGGAAAAGCTTTATGATTTTCATGCGTTTTTGTGTTTTAAACTATACTTTTACTATATACAATATAATAATTGCTTAATATTAATACGATACAAAATCAAAAGCATTTAATTGCGATTTTAAGCCTTAATTACTTCATATTAAAGTAAGTTTACGATTGAATTCACTTTAATTCCTAATACTACTGTTAACGAAATGTTACTCAATGCTATTACAAAATAACTACACGTACGTAACAGAAAACATACCAGCCAGCTAGGACAGATGCCGTCTCGATTTATCAGACAGAAAGAAAAATACCAACGGCTGATTAGCGGTATAGTTAATTGAATACTAAGCCAATGAGCCGAGATGGCCCAGTGGTTAGAAAGTGTGCATCTTAACCGATGATTGCGGGTTCAAACCCAGGCAAGCACCAATGCTTAATTTGTGATTATAATTCATATCGTGGTCGGCGGTGAAGGAAAACATCGTGACGAAACCTGCATGTGTCTAATTTCAACGAAATTCTGCCACATGTGTATCCACCAACCCGCATTGGAACAACGTGGTAGAATATGCTCCAAACCATCTCCCCAAAAGGAGAGGAGGCCTTAGCCCAGCAGTGGGAAATTTACAGGCTGCTAATGTAATGTAAAAACCAATGTGAGTAGGTTCGAGACTTACTCAAGAGCCTGTCTTATATATAATATTTATTAAAATAGGTTAAAGAAACTTAAAACTACGATACTTTTCTGGTACACGAACAAACTATGATTAGATTCAACTAAATAATAAAGGTAATCTTCAATGTTAATTTTCGTTATTTAAAATTAAAAAAAAAACTTAGTGTTTGGGCTTCGTGTGAACCCACGCGTAGAGTACTACCCACTTAATACATACTCTACCGCCAAAGAATTTGTTGTTGAGCCTACACCTACCTACAGGCGCTAGAGATATAACATCTTAGTTCCCAGAGCTGGTGGTGTATTACCGATGTAAGATTATATTGTTATGATTTGTTATAGTGCCAGTTTCAAATAGGTTGTGTAGACTAATCTAAGTTGAACTACTCAATAATAATGTACGGAAAGATATATTAATAATAATGTAGTAAAATCTTTAATTGATTATAAAATATATTTTATTTTTAGTTACAATTCCTTTAATATGTACATTAAAATTTTGTGTATGTATATTATTAGTATAATTATTACCTCCCAACCACTGCCGTATGTGCAAGATAGAGGGTAGCGAAACAGACTGGCACCGTAACGCGTTACGTAACGAAGTGGTTTACCCTCCCATAAGAAGTTATTACTTCTAAATATATTTTTGATGATGTAAAGCGGACGGGAAACTGTCAACTCATACACATTGGCGCTATAAGAAATATTAAAATGTCCTAACAACCTTGGCAGCTAAGATATTATGCCCCTGGTCCTTTAATAGTTACACTGGCTCACTCACTTTCCAAACGCATAACAATACCAAGTATATCTTTGCGGTAGAGTATATTATACTTATGTGGACGGTACTAAGCCAGACGGCCTTGCACTAAACCATACCACTAAGCAATATAATAATATATAACATAACCTGTAAATTTCCCACTGCTGGACTAAGGCCTCCTCTCCCTTTGAGGACAAGGTTAGGAGCATATTCCACCACGCTGCTCCAATGAGGCTTGGTGGATTCACATGTGACTGAATTTCGTTGAAATTAGACACATGCAGGTTTTCTCACGGTGCTTTCCTTCAATGCCGAGCTCGAGATGAATTATAAACACAAATTACGCATATGAAAGTTCACCGGAGCTTTCTCGGGGTTTGAACCCGCAATCATTGGTTAAGATGTACGCGTTCTAATCTCTGTGCCATCTCGGCTTACCAACAAGTAATCTAAATATAAAGTTAAATATTCCGAAACGTCAAACCCGGGAATAACAAAGGAATGAAAAATGAACAGTTTAAAAAATATCATTCTTAATTATCATTCACCAATTAATAAATGGAATCCTCAGAAGATAAATGTGACTTCGCTGATATACGTAAAACCGCAAATTAATTGAGGCCGGACACGTTTGAAATTCTTTAATCCATGAACGAATAGTCGAATATCATTAAATTAACATTTTTGATAAAGGCTTTATAACTATTGTAAATTTTCTTAGAAACGATTCCGAAAAGTGAACCAAGTAATTTATAAACAGGAAAAAAACTTATCAAGATATTCATATCTATTCTCGAATATTAAAATTATGTTTGTAAATTCGTTTCAAAATGTGTAATAAGTTTCATATTTTCATGACTACCTCAACGAATGGCGGTAAAAAATTTAACACGATTGACATCGAACATCCCATCATGTTAATTACTATGTTTTATGTTAATTAAAGTTTTTTTTTTTAATTTATATATTATATATATAAAATTAAATATTTGATTTAAGATAAGCTTTAGAAGGTTTCGTATGAATTGTATCATAAATAAATGTTATTTTTTTTTTTCGTAAATACATTATATTTTAAAGTTAATACTATACTATTGTATTTAGAGTTATAAGAGTAATTTTGGAAAAATTAACAGCCTGTAAATGATATTATAAGAGAACCGAGATGGCCCAGTGGTTAAAACGCGTGCATCTTAACCGATGAATGGATTCAAACTCAGACAAGCACCATTGAATTTTCACGTGCTTAATTTGTGTTTATAATAATTTATCTCGTGCTCGGCGGTCAAGGGAAACATAGTGAGAAAACCTATGTATCTAATTTCAACGAAATTCTGCTACACGTGTATCCACTAGCCCGCATTGGAGCAGCGTGGTCGAATATGCTCTAAACCTTCTCCTTAAAAGGAGAGAAGGCCAGAATTAATGATCCCGTAATAACCTGTTTTCAACTTCATTGGATACCTAAACGTTCCTTAACAATATTTTTCTTCACCACCGAACCAGAGCTAATGAAACATACTATGAACATGAAAACTCAACATTACCCGGGTTTGAACGAGAAATATTCTGTTAAGATCATCATGTTCCCTACTACGTAAACTCAGTCATTTAAATATGAAAACTTAAATTACTATAACCTCTTTAATAATACATTAAATGATTTCAGATCGCAATAAAATCAATCACGCCTAAAGTAATTTTTAACCCAGCGCTAACACATCAATTTTCTTGTTTCATTTAAGCCTTATCTCGTCGTAAAACTATATTTCATATAAATTCAACCTTTAAGAATTACACAGTCCGAAAGTTTGAAACAATAAAATTGCCTGCATCCATGACTCAAGGCATAAATCATTTTAAAATACAATTAAACAAAATTACATACGCGGTGGTTATAAAACGATTGTAATTCATAAATGTGTTGATCGTAACCCAATTGTGGGCTGACCACCCAGGGATTGGTTTATTTTCAAAAGTAACTATTTAGGGTTTATATTGTTTTGGTTTGTTCCTACTGTCGAGTTTATTATACTTATTAGTGTCAGGCTTTATGCGTAAGCGTAAATATATTTATGGCATAGTTTTAATGTATATATAATTATAAGGTATATGTTGTTACTTAAATCACAAAGATATATAATTCTTAAATATTGAGTTATATATTTTATAGTATCTCGTTTCAGGGGTTGATCGTTAAGTGTTAGACATAATAAAGTAGCTTATATCCTTCCTTGGACTTCAAGCTTTATATAAAATTTCATCAGATTCGGTTCAGTGAGCAATGGTGAGAGAGACAGACATAGTTACTTTCGCTTTTGTAATATTAATATAGATATTAGTTTCGAAGTTTTAGTTATACAGCTCCTATTAAAAAATAAAAAAAAATATATGTATTTGTGTGTGTAAAGAATTTGAACATCTGATTCACTTTCATATTTCTCGAGCCTCAATATTATAACTATTGGTGTGAGTCAGGTGTTCGGTCATTGCCTCTACTATTGTTAGTAATTCAAAAAACTAATAAATATTTATAACTTATAGAAGCCTCAGCCCTTAGCTGCGCTAAGCCCAGGATGATAAGTAGACGTGAAAATTGTCTTTAATATTTTTATATTATAAACATAAAAAGGATGATTTTATAAGTAAAAAAATATACTGTGTAATTTCAAACTTATTATGAAGTTCAAAACATCTTAGAAGCTACGGTCGAATTCAAATTCGTTCGTTTCACTTTGACACAGTGTTAAACATTATGTCACCTTGAACTGATTGATTGGATAAGTTGACGCGATACAATCTTCTCGTAAAGCGTCTCTTTATCATAAAACTTCTAGACGTAAGTAGATCTATTTGTATGTATTTGAACCCTGGTTCGTTTAAATTGTTCCGGTAGGTGACGCTACGATAGAAGTACATTTATTTATTATATGCGCATCAGATTCTACCGCCAAACAGAAACACTTAGCGGTTAGGAACCGCTATACACCAATACTGAGTGAGCCAGTGTAACTACAGGCACAAGGGACATAACATCTTAGCTCCAAGGTTGCTGTTGCATTGGTGTTATGTAAGGAATGGTTATTATTTTTACAGTCTAAATGTCTATGGGTGGTGGTTATGACTTACCAACAGGTACCATTTGCTCGTCCACCTATGTATCTAATACTTAAAAAATATCCGGACGAGGTCGGGACGAGAAGCTAGTATAAATATAAGTTATGACAAAAAGTATCACTATCCCCTCTGTTTATACAGAGCATTAAATAAAAATATTGGCAAGGAAGAACGGCATTTAAATAATTAACATCCTATAATCTACGGAAGATTCCGCGTCATAGTTTCATTCCGACACGGAGGGTAATTTTCACGTGATTAACCGACAAAGCAAAAATTAATTGACAATTGGCAAGCCCGTCTGAGTATCAGATATCCTACTGTCAAACATTACTAGTCGTATTGTTGTGTTCCGGTTTCCGGAAGGGTGAGTAAGGAAGTGTAACTGCTGGCACAAGGGGCATAAAATCTTTATTCACAAGGTTGGTAACTCATTGGCGATGTAAGGAATGGTTTATATTTCTTACAGCGCTATTTTCTTTGGGCGATTGTGACCACTTACCATAAGGTGGCCCATTTGGACGTCCACCTCATTTACTCACTGGAAAAAACGCATTATGCGTTTCCTCCAGTGAAGTGGGGGTATGTGGGACTCGCCGGTGCCCAGGACTACCCTAAGTACACCGGAATACCCACTAAAAAAACCAGCGGTACCCTCTCCGTATTTTCAGCGGGCGCCACAGGATCGCTTTCGCGTGCTACTGTGACGCATTTGGACGTCCATCTACCTATATCACAAAAACATACAAACTGACACTGGATGCAGTCGATTTTGAATTAAATTGATCTATTCATAGATTAAAACAATTTTTCTCTCGCGTAACAAATAATCATCATCCAAAATCGATTTGTTTTGATAGATAGAGTAATTTCTTTAACCGATAAATTGACCGTTTAGATTGTAACGACATTAGAGGAGGATTGAATAATGACAAGCTGGAGGGCAAAGATGTGGAGGAAAGAGAACCAGAAGGTATTAAGTATTATCATCGATTTGTATGATGTCATTTAGGTAATAGTGTGTCAACTGAGTTTATTAATCGCAGGTACACTGAAAACAATGTTTTGACTTTAGTTTTGAAATCTTTCAAATCACATGACGTTCAAATAACATTTGTATATATTAACAAAAAGTTTTTTATTCTTTTTATATTCATATATAATACATATGTATTAAGTATATAGTATGAAGTAAATACTAATTTATTATATGATCGTGTCTGAGTCAAATCTATGAGAGCGACTAGTACAAACTGCAACTGTTTCTCGTACAGGCTCGATCTAAATGGTTTTGGTCGATATCGGTCAAGATTTTACGAATTTAAAGTGCACATGCTATGAACAATGTTACCATCACATTTTGAAAACAAGACAGGTTCGTATAGCATATACAATATGTATTTTTTAATATTCAAACTGTAAAAATATGATTAATAAGTTTTATTTACGCTCAATGTCGTCCCAGACCAGCTGTGGAATAAATATACCGGTCCAACTTTTGTTACAAAACTCCTCTATAGTTTTTAATATATACAAAAGTAAATTTCCATTTCATTAATCTAAATTAGACGTTGCCGGACCGCCGATAAATACCGAAATAAGTGATCTAACAGTAAACACGAGAAAATCTTTTGTAAAAAAAGCCGATACGTTAGAGACTCAATTATCTATACGACCAATTGTCCGATCAAACCTATAAAGTTAATCTCAGCACACCCGACGCCATTACGTACGGGACCATATTAATCTCGAAGCGTTGATTAGTAAAACTATAAAAGCGGAAGTATCAGAAGAATGCGGTTAATGAGAGGCTAAAACCCGATTTTATGGTTGATCGTTAAAATGACCGGCAATTGTCTAATTGTTGCCTACTATATAATACAACTACCATCGTGGGAATGTCTTCCCACTCGGCGTCGTCGGCGGACTGACGGTGAAAGTACAAAACAGACGTTTTTATAGACGTCACCTGAGTTCTAAATTCAAATTGTAATCGTAACAACAAATCGCTCTTCAGTTCTATTTTTGAAACGGACCCACGCATTTGTTTTTTATTGAGTGAAAATCGTTCTTTTATTGAAATTGAAGCAGAGTTTTTATATAAATAGAATTCGGAGTGTTGTAAATAAATAAATACCTGTTTTATAATTCAAGCAATTATTAAATTATATGTATACATATATTTTTTTTGAGTAGTGATATCTCTAATTATTAAAATTATTGTAGATTAGATTATTGTTGCAATTAATGTTCGATAACCGAATACCGTTATTGTATGAGGTTATTAACGCTTTTTAAATTAGAATATATATTTTTAAATAATTAATTTTATATAAATTAAATCATTCTTGTAAATTTGTAATAATATTTGAATTTTTTGTCTGTTTAAGATAAGTAACATAGATACTGCTTTCTTCTTCATTTCCCTGCTCATATCTGAAACTATTTAGAGTTGGCGTTTAAGTCCATTCTCCTCTATTAATCATCATCTGATCAGTCAGATCCATCTCGCTCATCCCCCCTCACACACTCGATTCAAGTCCTCCATCCCTCTACGCTCATGCTCATCCATTTTTTTAACTTATTATTTATAAATACTGATTTGTATTTGCTCATTAAATACGTTTACTATTCGATAATGCAATTATATTATACCGAGGAATAATTTTAGGAAATTATTGGTAATGTAGGTACCTACTTTAGTCCTTTCAAAACTCACTACAAATTTTAAATTTATTGATGTTAAATAAAATTCATATAATCAATTATTAAAAGTTTTTAATTTATATATCACTAACATAGTCTACTTGCCTTTAAATTAATTTGACAATTTTATAGGTAGGTAACCTTATTGCAATGGAAACATAGCAATAAATTATTTTAATTTTGTATATATATTTATATATCCAAGATATAATTATAACACATTTCAAGTTAACAGATATAAATTAATCATAAATTAAATTTCACTTAGCTGTAAAATAATATTAAATAAATTTTAATTGTATCGTATCGTGCGAACAAAAACGTTTCTGTCCGAACAACAAGAATCATCGACTATTATACGGCAAGTTACATTATTATAAAAAAAAATATATACACGTGCGTTTATATTATAACTTGAGCAACGATTTTGAACTCTATTCCTTAAAGAATAAATGCTATTATGATTGGTAAACAATTGCACATCGAGGTGTGAAAACTGCATAAATTTAGTATGAAGCGTGCTGTGGTTAACTAGCCGGAAAATTTCATTCTTTTATCAACTAATTTGATGTTCGCGTGGTAACGGTAGGTCGGTCATGTGTGACGCCCCTTAATGTTTCAATTACCCAGATACAAATTGCGTTTTAATGAACGTGTTAATTCATTCGTTCGTTCATTTACGATTGTTTCTTAAGGTGTTAACATTGCTACTTAAAATCTACATAACAATAATAATATTTTAACTTATTAAAGTTGTATGGTTTATTGTCAGCTAATTATGGTATAGTGATTGGCTGAACACAGCCAAAAACAGAAATAAGTGGTATAGCTTGGAGGAGGCTTTTACCTAAAGGGGACTCCCCTATACAAAAATATTTTTTTAAATTAGGAAAATATATAATTTTTAGATTCAAAATGTTGTGTCTTAACTATTTAAAATGAAAATTATTATTTAAAAATTTATTATATCAATCATTAGGCACATCAAAGATTTATTGTATTTATGTTAAATGAAATCTATCAATATGTAGCACTCACAAATTAATTATTTAAGTTTATTGTAATTCTATAAATTTCTAATTTATTTTGTTAATGAACTTGTAATCTAAAAATTAATGGTGTTATTATTGTATATTTTTGCAAGGAATAAAGAAAACTCTATTATTATTATTATTTTTAAGTCTCTTAGATCATAAATGCAGTGAAACTATTTGAAATAAGAATCAAGCGGAATATTAGTCAATTTAATCGTTGTCTCCTGGACTACTGGTCTATTTTGTCGTACTTAAATCTAATCGTAAACCAAGTACTAGTATTGTCTCTAGTACTTAAATAGCTTAATAGTTTTAGTATTTATATTCATTCAAGCTAAGATACTAAAAAATGTATCAAATATGTATAAAAATTATCTATTTTATAGCTTAACGACTCGTCTATATTTTGACACAGTGACAAAATGAATTCATTTCTTCGAATTAATGACCAATTAGTTTAAAACCTACGCAAAGAAATTATCTTTTACACGTAATTAATTATAAAAACAGTTCTTTGATGTTTTATAAAAATGCCGCAAGTTATTTTATTATCAAATCATATATTTTCTTATTTTACGGACATAATTAATTTACACGGTTTTTAGATCATTTTAACCCACTTCTGATCTTATCGGTTTGAATCTTTGCAATATATATATATATATATATATAATATTTAGGGACAAAACTAAATGTCAGCCTCATCATTCGCTTGATAATATTTTCATAAACTTTAAAGTTTTGGAGTTTCTTTATCCACATACTTAAATACAGACTGATATCGGATTTATTTATTTATTTTCGGGTAACATACAGCATAGTATAATACCCAACTATTTGATACCAAAATAAGTCTTACATAAGCCAACAAAGTTTTCACTGGTATATTAAAACATGGAGTGAATCTAATAAGAACAAGTAACTAGCAGGTAATCATAGTATGTATATAAAGGGTGTTTTTTAAAAATAATTTTAAAATTTATTATTCATTAAATATTAATGACGAATATAGTACATAATTTTCAGCATATCCGAGACATTCAGATATCCACACATTTTTAATTAAGTTTTAATTAAGTTTAAGGGAATTACTAATATTCCTACTTACCCCTCAAATTAAGATTAGAACTTGTGGTAGGAGTGGGAACAACAATAGCCCAAGGGATTAGGGTCGAAGCTACTATTTTTCATATCGCTATGGGGGCAAATACCATAGCACTATTTAAGCTTAAACGATGTTTTCCTTCACGTCCTTGCATGAGATAAATAATAATTAACACGAATTAAGCTCATGAAAATTCAGAGGTGATAGCTTGGGTTTGAACCTGACATCATCGATTAAGTTTACCATGTTCTGATCACTTGTACTTTTTTCTCACATTGGAAACCTCCAGAAGAAAGGAATCCGTGTTATGTGAGGTTCTCATCCACGAAGACTACTGTAATAGCCGTCATGTATATATATAGATATGGCGGCCGCTCCGCTCATGGCCTGACTTGGCGGAGCTCTCCTGAGATCAAGATATTCTCACTCCTCGAGTGTCTTAGCACTGGACTCGCCATCATCCTTTTGATTGATCCTAGAGTTCTTCATACTAAAAAGTTTTGGGGTTGTTTTTTTTTTTTAAATAATTGCTGATTACTTCTCGTACTAATATCAGGAAATCCAGCTTGTATTGATAGCTCGATAAACGCCGGAGGCATACAACGAATTTGCATTGTGAATGTTATTCCCAGAGCGTAATGATATTCTTGGTTCTTAATGCAATAAGTTAGATTTCACATCCATTATTATTCAATATTAAACCTGTAATATTTTCAAACGGATTCGATTCAAAATATTAATTAGATAAATACGACTGTCTCTCTCCAACTGAGTATTGAAAATTCGAAATGAATGAGATAGCCATTGTTTTATAATAGTGTTACATTTTAAATAAATACCTATCAAAATCGATTAGTTTTATTCGATCATTATAGACCAATTATTTAAATTTACATTAATATGAATATTATTTAGATTATATATGATTCGTTAACAAGACATCAATATGATAAATAGCTTAAATGTATACTTCATAACCAGCCGCAAAGCCTTCTTGATACTATCAAAATAGCAAACACCGTCGGATCAAGATTCACCGGTAACTGTATATTGACTCCCACTGGCTTCTAATTTTTGCTATCATTTAACATTTAGATTTGCATCTTGATATACTATGTTAATAATGAAAATATCTAGCCTAGATTTAAAGCTATAAGCCTACTTTTAAATGCCGTGTAATTTATTATATTGGGCAGTAAAACGATTTTATCATTGATTTAAAATCGGCTAAGTATAATGCATTTTAAAATCGATTATATATGAAATTGAAATATGCGAGCAAATAATAATCAAATTAATAAAAATAATTGTTATTTATTACAATGTTTGCAGATCGCATATCTAATTTCAATTGGATTTAAATTATTTACATACAAAATCTAAGTAGATACTTTCTTCATAAAAACTGACATCGAAAGAGGTTATACATTTTAAGAATGAGAAATATTTTTCACAATTTCTAATCTATAATATTTTGGGTGTAGCTGATCGTATATCGTTATATTGATGGTCTTGGTGATATTCTGGTTATACGGCTGCAGATCTTGATCGTAAGTTCAAACCTCGGATAGAGCCTTTTATTATGGTTTTTCATAGAAAACTCTCATTAGTAGTCCTAAGCTGTGTTTAAAATCATTTGCTAAAACCGTAAACTGCGCCTAAACTTTTTAACACTCGAACGAGATTACCATCTCATTCCAAATTATACATTCGGGAATTGGAATCCAAATGTTCTTGTATACTAAAATGTTTGATGCGCTTGGCAAAGCGTCCGCGATTCAAAACAATGAATGAATTTAATTAAAAATTTTAACAATTCTTTAAAATATGTATACGATTATACAAATATTTTTTTTTCGTTAAAATATATTTATTACAACGCAACATAAATTGTTGATTATTACAACAATATTTTAAATATACGTTCGTTACAAAATTGTTCACTATCGGTGGCGTGTAATTGTGTTTGATTATAAGTTATAAAAATAATTGGAGGCACGTGTCGGAACCTACTATGGAATTAACCAGCGTTATAAGTCTTTGTTGCCAATTAAAAAAATGTTGATCTTAAACTACACTGTGTATCCAAAGTCTTTCTTTTTAATTTGATCCGTCATGACTACATCTTGATAGATAATGAATATTAATTTCAATGTTATATGTTATTAAATTTATAATAATAATCGTTCAGATGACACAAAGCATTGACAGAAGGGCCGGTTTATTTTCACCCAAAGAATCGGAATTGGGATTTGATTTCAACGGTAAAAATATATTTAACAAAAATTCGATAACTATACGTGAGCTGTACTCTAACAACAAAAATAATATCTTATTAAAAAAACTGCAAATCTCTTCCAATAATTCGGTAAAGCTCATCATTATATTACAATGAAGTGTATACTTTCTTAAATTTAGTATTATCGTATCTTTATATTTTTCATCCTACAAATAATTTAAAAACGATTTTTGAACTCGAGATTATTGGAGTTGTACTCACAAACCCCAGAATCCCAGCGCGTTGTTTTATTATTTCGTTACTTTATTATATATATATATATAAAAGAATAAGATATATATATATGTATATATATTAAGAAAATTAATGGTGTTTTTTTTTTTAAATAAATATTTACCTTCAAACTAAACATATACTTTTGGTTATCACACGTAAATATATTGAAATCGATGGTCTCATTCTTTACCTACTTAATCGTATTAATAAGAGGTTTATTTTAATGTTAATATTTGTTTATAATCAAATCAAAATATACTTAATTAAAATTTCTTTCAAGCATTTGAAACGTAATTTTATGTGATTAATTTAAGTTAAAAAATTACCACCGATAGTAGTAGACAATAACCAGCGAGAACCAAGAATTATTATACAATAATTTAATGATAACTTATCTCGCATGGAAATCAACAAATACATTCAAATAAAAACCTATGTCATTTCAACATATAAAATTTGATAGAACATTAAATCTAATATCAAATTTGAAATCCTCGCCGGCGGTACAAATAGCGTGTCAATACAAGTCGAGCGCAGATCAAAGAGTAAGCGAAATTAGCGATTTTATAAAACATTGCATTCCCCTGTCAACAAGCCATTTGTATAGTTCACAGCTCTCGTAGTTAGCCGGGGTCCATTGATCCGTCCGTCCGTTCAGTCGACAATGTAACATTTAGCCTGAACATACCTTTGAAACCTTGAGACCAATGACTGCGCGAAATAATTGGGAAATATCTCGCAGAGATATCACATAATTGTGTGTTTATTAATTACGTTTGTGTAACAACGGATGTTTGTTCTGTTTTCGAATTATTTTATGCGTGTCACGTATACAAATTACGTGTGAAATGACAGTTTGATATATTAACATTCGAAATTCGAATTGCTTCGAATATTATTTATTTAGTACTAGCGGGTCTCCCGCGAAACTTCGCGTCTATTCAAAAGATATTTTAGGTATTTAAAAACTTATGACAGGTTTTTTTTATTTCATTTCATTGTACACTGATGAAAACTTGTTTGAATGAAATTTTTAACGTCAAATACATTAGTTCTCTATAACCGGCCAGTAACATTTTTCCGCTCTCTAAATTTTTTTTTTTTGTCTATTCGTAACAATTTATTAAATTGCAATCAAGAATCCTCTTTTTCTGCACATCTACCGCTGGAGCTCTTTAAAATGAGACCATAACCGATTTTTTTATGTGCAGCTATCGTCCCATACTCACTGGGTCAAAAATCGGAAAAGATTTTACCGCAGGGAAATATATTAATAACCTCATTATATATTTATATTATTTTTACCTTTTTATATCATTCAAGGGATGTTGCATTGTTATTGTTGCTGTTGTTGTGACTGCTTCGTTGGTCTAGTGGCTAAAAATAAAGCCGCAGACTCAGAGGCCTTTGGGTTCGAGCTTACTGGTTGATCCGATAAAAAAATATTGAGTTTTTTAACGAACATTCTCATTAACAGTTCGAAATCAAAAAGTTTGGTGGTATGTATACACACGTACCTCAGAAATGGTAGCAGTTAGTGCCTGACCACTTTCCGGTCGTGGCGGACTATAAGAGTGAGGGAATAGAGAGTGCACCTGTGTTGAGCACACACTTGTGCACTTATAACCTGTGCTGGCTGGTCTCCGATAGACTGCCGTGCCCGAAATCGCTCAGGACCACATCAAAATTGTTTTAAGCACATCAATTGGTGTAACCACACCATGTTTCTGTTCATATATTTCTTTACATTTGACGCTGTACTGGATATTCCTAGTACACATTTATTTAATACCTATAGTCTGCCTAATGTACCAATTTTTTTGTCTCTTAATAAAATTATGAGAAAAGATTACATGGTTTACAATGGTTTTAGGAATACTATTATAAACGTCGCAAATGCAGTAATGGGATGTAGTAATGGTCTCATCCCCTCTCAAATTTTAGAGTTAAATCCACCATGTTCACCAATCTCGGATGTTGGATAGATTAGTTATAACTAATAATAACAATACTATGCTATACGTATTAAAAATGTTAATGATTTAATCTTATTTTTTGAGTTTTGATACCGTGTTCCTGAGTGATCAGAAAACACAGAAAATTTTATCGTGCAAATATGTGTTCAAGAGCAGGTGTAGTCTCTATTACTTTGCTGGTATAGTTCAACGGGATGGCAATCCTACAAAATTAGATTGAGATAAGACACAGGATAAAGAATATACGTGCTATGGCTATCAGAGACATGGGTAGAACTGCCAGCAAATTGTCAACCCAAAACGGCCGTTCTAGAAATCCAATCCAATTCGAAATTCAAACTCAGTACCACAGGATTTGCAGCCCTTATAAACTAACTACTACATCAACAAGGCAGTTTTGCAAATAAAATGTCAAGAAAAATGCTACATGACATTAAAAGTAACAGCAAATATCCCACTTCTGGGCTAAGGCCTCCTCTGCTTCGCAAGGGGCTTGAAGATTATTCCTACACGCTGTTCCAATGCGTGTTGGATTACACATATGACATTTCATTATCCAACATATGCATAATCAGGAGATAAATTATTATAAACAAAATTAATCTAACGTAAATTTTTTGACTACCTCGGGTTGAACTTATAAACAGATTACTTACATCTTTCAACCACTGAACTATCTTGTCTTTAAAAAACATTAACATTAAATGAATCATAGTTCTAAATATAAAAACTTGTTATGTATAAATGTTTCATACGAATAATTGTAACAATAAAAATACCTTAACAAGAGTACTATCGTATCAATGCTTTTAAATTCGATCCGTATAATATACTTATGTTCTGTAAGTTCCTCACTAAATAAGTACGAACATTAAATGTATGTCTTTTTGTTAATCAATTTGTATTTGTCTTCATATTATCGGCTACACACCGGTCGGCGTACTTCACAAGATCACGAGAAGATCTATATGGAGCTGCTGCAATTTCTTCATTAAAGATAATATATTTTATTACTAACAGTATTTAAAACGGGATATTTACCATGCTTTTTATTTTTATTTGGTGGAGCTCGATATTTCGACATTATCTACGAATGTCTTGTTCACGAAAATGTTTAAATCATTTCAAACTTGTTTTCTGAAGTGATGACTTGAAGATGTGACGGAAGGGTAACCGATTCGTTACGTAACGCGTTACGGCGCCTGGCTTTCCTTTTACGCATACAGCGCTAGGCAGGCTCCTCCTCTCTCACTCTAACCCACAGCGCTAGTCGTATTTCAGTCATTTTTTTAAATTATCGCTTCTGTCGGGCGTCCCGAGACGCATACGTAGGTATTTTCTTATTCTTATTTATATATCTGATTTTTGATATTATTAGCTTTCTTACTGAGTTAAGTAGGTTATGTCCTTCTAAAATTGAACATATTCAAAGCTATATAAAACTTACAAGCGCATTTTTTTATTGACATTAGAACGGATTAATTTTAAGAATGAAATAACATTATATTGTTAGACATTAGTCTATAATGACAATTACATAAAAGCTAACTTGATTTCATGACAGTTGTTATTTTATTCTAAAGGAAAATGTATGTCTCATTAAATTATAACAAAAAAAAAACGTCAAATTAGTTAACAATAGAATGTCTTGTGAAAAACCGTTAAAGTTTTAAAATAATACAAAAAGTATAATTTAAATTAATTTAAGACGGTTATTTTAATATTAAAATGTTTCGTGGGAGGTTGTAGCAGCTCTAAGCATCCAAGTATAAACCATCAACATTTCTCATATGGGTTACTACCGTCGAGGTTCATCGCACCTTTTATTGAGCGACGTTTGTTAGCAGATAAGTTTTGTATTAGCTTTTATAATCCAATACGAGACCCTGAGTAAATGCAGAGACGTGTATCAAGTTTTTACCTTACCTATACGGAGATGTAAGTATTTATATAAAGGATTGTAGAATATTATAAAACGTTGTTTACGATGCTCATTTCGTTATGTATACTATTTTACTTTGAATGGATTTTATATAATAAAATGTATGAATTTTATATTCGAAGGATTGTGTTTATTAATGTTTGTGTTTTTACGATTTCGTTGTAACGTGTTAAATGTGTTCGTGAGAAATTCTGCACATGTAAGAAGGATATACCTACCGTTGTTTGAGATATTAACCATCCCTTGAATCGTCAATGTATAATTAACCTTTGGAACAGAGTTCCTCTAGCTGACTCACGCTTCAAATCAGAACACAACAATACTGAGTATTAATATTTGCCAGTAGAATATATGTCTGGTAGTACAAAAGACAGGCTTCTGCAAAGCCTTACTACCTAGTAAATTATACAAACGTTTTAAATCAAAATACCGAATCGAAGGTAAGTCGTCAATTACCTGTATATCAACCGTACGTATATCTATATACACTTAAATCTCAATGAACATTGACATCACAAAAAGAGGTCTCCTTAATGAGTTGCGTGAAGATAAAAACGCCGCAGCGGCAAGTACAAAGGCGAACAAATAAAAGATCACATCCGATGTGAAAAGCTTTGCGTATTGTTTTATATCAAAGTGAAACAACAATAGGTAGCCTTTTCAATGGACGAAGCCGCCACAATGAGAGTTATAAGCGGCGGTTTACATGGAGGCAAGGTGATGTGGTTTTTATTTAATTTATTTCTTATGCTTGTGAATTTTTTATATTATAAATAGACATTGGCTCTGTAAGAAATATTAACCACTTCAAACATCGCCAATGGATCGCCAATTTTGGGAGCTAAGATGTGGTTGCAATAGCTACCTCATTCCTCAAAACGTGAACACAACAATATTGAGTATTGCTGTTTTGCGGTAGAAGATGTGATGAGTAGTAGACCTTGCATAAAATCCTACCACCGAGTAAAAAAATATACCGAAAATCAAAAATAGGAAATAGGTAAGTCTTCATTTCAAATTATGTTTTTATGACAACTGAACTAAATTACCACTTAGATGGATATTAACATAAAGATGAACAAGATCAAAATATGAACATAAAATTGGTGATGGCCCAATGAGGTCGTTGAAGGCGTTTGAAGGTTATACTCGTAACTGTTTGATAATTAATACTAAGCTCAAACATCCATGTAATACTTCTATTATCAGATCCCGAACATAAGTGGACAATAGCGGACAACGCTCACCTTGTGAACATAATGTTAATGTGAAATACTACATCACATTGTTCCGTCACCTTTTCACCGGCTCACCGGCTCACCAGCTCACCGGAGCGCTCCGCGTTTGCATTAATGTCCTCTTAAAGAAATGATTTATAGTTCGGGTGTCAGTTATGTGAAGTGTTATAACGAACCCTTAGCAATACAATGCTTTTATTATTCCTAAATTATAGTACTAAATGTCATTACAAAATTGGCGGAGGCATTGTTTGTTTTAATTAGTCGTTGAGCCGGTAATAATAATGTTGTATTGTTGAAAGAAAAGACAAATTGTTTTTATTGCCCGCGATACGTTTTAATGTTTTAAATTTGATGCCATAGTTAAAATAAACTTTATTATATTGACTCTACCGAGAACATTGAAATAGTTGTTCTACAAGATATATTATAGTAGGTAGATAGATAAGATTTACGTATTCCAAACAAATAAAAACTCATATAATCAGCAGCTGTATTGTAAACTAATAACAGTTCTTGATTAATGTATATTTATTGTAATATCGTTAACGTATAAAACAAATTTTTTTAGCACATCCATAATTAATATCATAGATTATTCGACTTAACCCGTTAATTCGATGTAAAATGTTGTTTATTTAGCATTTTTCCTCCCGTTTTTGGAGTAGAAGTCTACCACCGTTTCGAAATGGGATTTCTAGCGAGAGGAATTAGCAAGATGAACAATATAAACTGATTCAACAGTCTTATTGTGTTAATTACTTTATTATTAAGAAATATTTAGTAATACAGCAGAGTTTGGAAAATCAAAATCAAAATATACTTTATTCAAGTAGGCTTTTACAAGCACTTTTGAATTGTCATTTAACAAACTATTTAAAGTAAAGCTACCACCGGTTCGGAATGTAGATTGAGAAAAGAACCGGCAAGAAACTCAGTAGTTACTCTTTTTCAACATCTAAAAATATAGTCATGTTAGTTAAATACAATTATATATGTATGTTATGTCTCTTGCATGGAACTCAACAAGCATTAACTCCACGTTATTGAAGGCGTAGGAAGGTGGAACTGTGTTTATGAACATATTATAGTTATTGGTCCCGCGCTTGATATCTCCATTCGTGTCAAATTTCCATTCCATTGGATTGAGGGGATGCGAATATACTTGTGTTTGTGAACAACTTGACAACTGTATAATTTATTTATATATAACACTGGCTGTGCCCGCGAATTTAACCGCTGTTTTTTGTAACTTTAAGAGTATTATTGTTACTGAAACAAAATAAACTATTATTGCCGGATAATCGGTTCAACAGATTCAGATTAACAATACACATTTAACACTAAATAAGAAAAACATGGAGCTCACAAACATAAAAATGTACACAAATTGTAATATATGTACGAATTTTTAAATATTTTACAATTATATAATATAAGAATAAAGAAAGAAATCATATTAATAAAGTTTATTTAATATGATAATAGTTGATTAAAGTATTGTAATGATTTTTGGAATTTATTCAAAAAGTTTATTGTAAAAATTATCTATTACACAAACCAATAAAAATGTGTCATTGTAGTTCAATCCAGATTATAATATTATATAAACCGAACAACCGCTCTGACTGACCAATTCATCATTTTCATCAATATTTAATATAAACTATTATAAAGAAGCGCCTTGACTTGTAAAAATTTAAAAAATAACATCTAATTTTTACAATAAACGATGCCTTATGTTATGTTTAAATAGAATTAGTTGTATGTCGCTTATTTTTGCAATGGCAAGATGTTATCTATTCGTATCGTCTGTTGTACACACCACTTGTCTCGGCTGAGCCGATTGCGATGTGAATGATTTGGCGACTGCTAATTACTGATAATGGAACTTTGACAAATGGAAGTCTAGATGCATCTAGTCTATTTAAACGATAAACACATTAAACGTTCAGTGATTAATTATACTATATTTTTTTTATAAACTTTTTAAAATAAAAATGAAATATCCTTACTAATATTATAAAGTTGAACGTTTGTATGTATGTATGTTTGTTACTATTTCACGCAAATTCTACTGAATGGATTTTAATGAAACCTTACGATAATATAGCTTATACATCGGAATAACATATAGGCTTTAATTTATAAAGATATTGTGTAAATAATACTTGACAACCAAACCCCGAATACGCAAGCGAAGCCGCGGGTCAAAACTAATTGCCAATAAAAAAAAAAAATGATATTTTCATTTATTTTTTCGCTAGAGTATGATTTGTTTTACTATTACAAAACAACTATTAGTATACGATTAATAAGAATACCTACTATTCATACTAAAATGATGACTAAAAAACTTGTTAGAAGAAATTAAAGCTTACTGAATGGTACTTTTTATTTTATACCAATAATAAAGCATCACCCAACCGCTTCGCGTTCGAGGTGTGAAATTATTTTTTTATAAAAATATACTATGAATATGGAAAAAAGTCGAAATCCTTATTTAGTTCTATTATACATAGTTATAACAATAACCTATTTACAAAAAGGGTAACGACCTGTAAATATACAAGGACCAACTAAGGTCTAATCTTCATAATTGTGGAGCAAATTTAGACATTATCCACGGTTATTCAGTGCAGGTTCTATACACACGGAGCTTAAATTAACTTGGCACATTCAGACATCAACCACCACCTATCACGGGATGCATCGATTACAAATATAAATATTTACATAAATATCAGTAGTTGGATTTGAGTCCGCGACGATCGGGTAAAATCCACTTGTTCTCGCGACTGAGCAATTTCGTTCCAAAATAAAAAATAAAACACAACCACTTGTTTCACAGGGTGATTACGGTTTACTGACCTATACAATAATTAAATTATAAATACAGCCTACGCATTAATAAGCTGCTACAAACAAAAGAATATAAAACAATCGTAAAACTTTAAAGCGATCGAAGTGATAACTACAAAAATGCAATTTTAATAAACTGTCATGGTTGAATTTTATACAGTTTAGTGGAAACTTCGAGTTTTGGGGTTATGGCCCTTTTTTTTTGTTGGTCAGTTGTTTAGTGAGACCGGATTATACTCATTTATACTGGATTAACAATAAAAACGAAATTTGATCATTGTGGTCGAGCCCTGGTGTCCCTTTAAGGGTGGGATATTGAATCAAATTAAATTATAAGTGTACCATATTATTTGAAGGATTTCGTTTGTTTTTAAACTGTTTACCCTGTATGATATTACATTTTTTTATGGTTATTTAATTGAATTTATTAACATATGAGAATGTTTTTTTATTTTTTTTTAATATGTAGTTAATAATGTCTATAACATTTAAAATTTACAACTAATATCGATATATAATAACTCAACATGATTCTATATACTTGCATGTATAAAAATCATATGAGATTACGAAATTCACGATTGTCATATCATGGTCTAAATTTAAAGCGAGAGAAACTGCAAAGCCTAGCTACATATATATATACAAAAAAAAATCTGAAATGCAGTTTTAAGTCTATCGGTGTAGCAGTTTTTCAGTTAAGAGCATTCCAAAATCAGACTTATTATGAAAGATAGATAAAGAGATAGATAGATATACATTATAAATAAATATTTTTATAAATAAATATTTTTTTATAAATATTGGACAACATCACATACATTACTCTGATCCCAATGTAAGTAGCTAAAGCACTTGTGTTATGGAAATCAGAAGTAACGAAGGTACCACAAACACCCAGACCCAAGACAACATAGAAAACTAATGAACTTTTTCTACATCGACTCGGCCGGGGATCGAACCCGGGACCTCGGAGTGGCGTACCCATGAAAACCGGTGTACACACTACTCGACCACGGAGGTCGTCAATACATACAATATTATTACCTGTAATATATTGAATAGAATAGTCGTTTCGATTTAAAAAAGCTTAATCTTACAATCGAATATTGTAATTAAAGTTAAATACTATAAAATTTAACGCGACTAGTTTTTTAAATCAGTGATTATTATCTAAATCAGCGTCGAAGCCTTTCGATAATTCGTCGCGACAGTTAATTTAATGTTGCATTTAAACTAATATGCATCTTATGCTTAATCTGTGATCTCGAAATAAAAAAATCAGCCGCTATCGTTCGTAAGATATATAATCTGTGGCATCAACTATCGTGGCGAACTTAATTAATTAAGAAACCAATGTAACTTAGTTTAACTTTCCCACGAAATAATCACAATATAAGAAGTTAAGAAGATGTCCATGATAACACGTGACCACCACATTACCAAAGGTTGCCAGTTCTAACGCAAAAACGTTACTGAATTTTAATATTGTTTGTTTTTATAATGCATGTACTCGACGAAGTACTCGACGAAGGAAATTATTGGGAGGAATGCAGGCTTTAGATAAGTAAATTAAAAGTAAAAATATTTTTAGGACTAAGCTTTTATTTAAATGCACTAAAAAAAATATATTTTTACACTAAAACTTTAACTGTTAACTTGTAACGTCATTTCACATTTGGAGTGCATTAATAATAATTGGTCCGCCAACTTGGCCGCCATGTTGGATTTAGATTGACGTCACACAGTTAACCATACATTATTATCCAAACTGAATCGGTTAAAGATATCTACTTCTAAATTGAGTTGCAATATTTCTCCCATACATACTTACATTGCAAGTTAAATAAAAGTATTCTTGTAAAATTTCCTCGAAAGAAGATCCTCAGTGCAGAAAGAAATTAAACTGTTACTTTAACACATAAGCAAGCGAGTATTAAAGTATAACATTTCAATGAACTCGCCTCCCCTTAACAGTATTAACGTTATCAGAACATCTCAACCCGTCTCAAGTAAATAAATCGAGTATTTTACTGCCCATCCATTGTTGTGCTCATTTACTCTTTTGTCTCATTAGCCCGACTTCATATTACGTTATTTTTCCTTACCGATGACAGCCGAGATTAGATTCCATTTTTAAATTTAACTTTTTTTTAGAATAGGATTTCGGACTTCTTTATATCAAGTTCTTTATGGGATTTATCTTTTTTTTTCAGCTGACAATGTTTGATACAGTCGTGGTTTTATTTTATATTTATTAGTTGTGTTTATTTTTATGCGATTTTTGAAGTTTTTTTTTTTTAATATACGATTATTTTTGGCTTAGGTTTTAAACCGTAACGGGAAACGAGACCACTCTTAGAGCTTTACTGAAGCCTTAAGCCGAAAAACATTTTTAAAAAATAACTAATTTTTTTTCATAAAATATCTGCTCCGTCGGCTGGTGGTAATTGGCTATCTTAGGTAAATTATTTTATTAAATTGGACCGGTAGTTCTTGAAGTTCGGACGTTGAAATTAACAAACTTGTCTATTTTATATTAGTATAGACCGTATACTAGTACTCATAATCACTCTGACTAAATCAATCAGACGTAACGGCCTAGGAAGACTAGACGTGAATGCTCAAACGCTAAGTACCACGTACTGGAATCTCGGACACGGCTGGAAAGTGTTCAGACGCAGAACCAAAAGTGCGTGCTTTTGTAACAAAGCCGTAAAGAATTTAAACTTCTAGATTTCTTGCTGCCATTGAAAATTACTCAACATAAACCCAATATTTTTTATTAGTTTGACTTGTTCTAATGAAGTCAGAACCTCAGGGTCTACGACCTTATAGGTTACCACTGGAACGACTATATTGTGATTACTAAAACTCAAAATTCATACACAAGACTTGTACGTGTAATAGTATAATCTAGAATAGATTTAGCATGAGCCAATACCAGGTGTAAATCTGACACTCAATTAGATAACAACGAATAACAAGTAGCCTTAAATATAATTACGACCAATCAGAGCGATAGGTCTTAATGAAGCGTATAAGATTTATGTTACCGTTTAATGTTTAATTTTCGTAAGGGGGGTTTCATTAATTGACAAAAATACATTAAAGCAATTAGCACGATATCTTAACGTTAACGATAAACTAAATGCAGAAAAATTATACAAGTAATTTGTTACTTAAATTTAACTTAAACTTTCATTAAATGGTGTTTATGAATATTTTTATCGAATTAGCTCCATTGCTTTCTATGTTCTATTCGACTTTGTCGCTTTCGTATATAGTGTAAAGGTTTTCAAGAATTGTTTGTTAAATTGCTAATTTCTATGAATTTTAGTACCAGTGCTGCCAACTGCCGGAATATTTTATCAGAGTGAGTAAAGGTTATTGTATCGTGTGATTATTATGAATGGCTATATTAAAAAAATATATCAGTTTTAAGCAGTGTTATATAATAATGATTGTATTTGGAAAAAGACGAAATGTTATTCTATGGTAATGGTTAGTTAAAATTTTAAATGAATGTAACAACTTAAATAATACATTTTTTTTTAAATTTTCTGGTAAAATACATGATGTTTTAAATGTATTTTATGACGTATATCAAATATATTTAGTATAATTGTACATTATCTGATTGTAGAGGGAATAAATAGTTTGGTGGTATTGGTGGTATATTCTGAGTTCATGTAGTATTGATACCAACTAACACAAATATTGAGAAATTAGATTTAGGAAATATTATTATGTAATAATCCTTTTAAGTCATTTAAAGTTAATGGGAGTTATAGATAGTAATCTGTACTATAGATATTCATATATTTAACTCAGACACTAGGTTTTTAGTGAAGTTCTATAGATACTATGATATGAATGTACACTCTCTTCGACATAATCTTAGTTATCTGGTACTTTAGTAGTCTAGTTAGCAGCTATACTTAGTATTGTTAAGTTCCGTTTGAGCAAGCCAGTGTACAGGCATGAGGGACCTAACATCTTAATTCCCAAAGTTGGTGGCGCATTGTTGATATGAGGAGTAGGTACAATTTTTACAGCGCCACTATCTATATCGGTGGTGACCACTAATTGCCATTTAATTATTTAAGTTTATTTTTGTATATACAAATAAATATTATTATTATTACTAAGGAACTATAAAAAATATTTTCAAGCTAAAGTCTCGTCTCAAAAATCGCTGATTCGGATATTCATTCGTAATTTTTCGGTAGCACATGGCAAATATTTGGTAGTAACTAAATTAAATTATGAGCAATATCGACTCAACGGCCTCCGTGTTCCGGTATAAGATTGACAATGTTCGCGGCGAGCGCAAAGAGCGTTTAACAGGTGTAATCGCACTGTCTTGTCTTTTATCCGGTCTTTCTCTTGTGAACATGGCGTTATAATGCCGGCCCTTTCTCATTTCGAAAACGTCTCATGTTACTGTGCTTGTGCGCTTTTGAAATTGCTCGTAATTAGCCCTGTGTACTGACGGTCAATGATAATATCTCGGGGTAGTAAGTGATATCATTAATTCTAAATAATTGTCTGTTGTAAAATTTCATTGTTTATTTTAGTTTTTTTTTTTTGTTAAATTCGTTGTTGTTTCTGCGAGTTTATTTTATAATAGTTGTTGCATTCGGCTTCGCTCTTGTTTAAGGTTTTCATAATAACTATATATTGGACAACATCACATACATTACTCTGATCCCAATGTAAGTAGCTAAAGCACTTGTGTTATGGAAAATCAGAAGTAACGACGGTACCACAAACACCCAGACCCAAGACAACATAGAAAACTAATGAAATTTTTCTACATCGACTCGGCCGGGAATTGAACCCAGGAC
Organism: Vanessa tameamea; assembly: GCF_037043105.1. Lineage (NCBI taxonomy): Eukaryota > Metazoa > Arthropoda > Insecta > Lepidoptera > Nymphalidae > Vanessa > Vanessa tameamea. Next base: position 7,628,223 of record NC_087330.1, on the reverse strand, counting down.
CAGTGTACACACTACTCGACCACGGAGCTCGTCATAAAAAAGTAGCTTATGGCCTTGATTTACAAGCTTGCTTTATACGTTAAATTTAAATTAATTATTAAATTTCATAAAATTCGGTTCATTAGTTTGATCGTGAAAATCGCATCGCATTTATAATATTAGTATAGATAATTTTTCATTGAACATATATATATATATATATATTTTATACTATATAAGTATATACGTAACGAAGTAAGTAATAAAAATAGCAATAAATGTGTGTTGACATCGCCGAAAACATCCGCAGGCCCAATGTTGCTAGAATTAATTGCGAGTAGTCTATTTTAATTATATTCAAATTCCAACTTAGGTATAAAAAAAATATACAGCTATATAATAAAAGTAAAAAAAGTCTTTATTGCTATCAGATAAATGTGATAGTTGCTTAATTGCCTTAACTACCATAACCATTGAAGTTTTTTTTTAATTATACTCTTAAAATAGTTCGATTATATATTTTTGAATATGGAATCTTTTACATTAGCATCCTGTAAATTTCCCACTGCTGGGCTAAGGCCGCTTCTCCTTTTGAGAAGGTTCGGAGCATATACCACCACGCTTCTCCAATGCGGATTGGTGGAATACTCATGCGGCAGAATTTCGTTGAAATTAGACACATGCAACCTCACGATGTTTTCCTTCACCGCCGAGCACGAGATGAATTTTTAACACAAATTAAGCACATGAAAATTCAGTGGTGCCTGCCTGGTTTGAACCCAAAATCATCGGTTAAGATGCACGCGTTCTAACCACTGGGCCATCTTGGCATCGGTACAAATCAAATTATAACCTATTGACGCGAACAAGCGATTTTATATTAGTCGCTTATAGTTCACCGAATAAAAAATATTATTTTATAAACTAATGTTGAAATGAAATTATACACTATGTTCAACTCAATGCTTCAATTCAATGAAAGTTTTTTCATATGATTCGAATATAGATTCTTGTGAATTCCATATTAGTATTTAGTATGTATACCTTGGACGGATATGGTTTGAAACAAAAAATATCAAAAGAATTTTAATATTCAATGAAATTATAATAAAATTATCTATATCAGATTTTTTTTTAATTTGGCTTAAATAGTAATTAAAACACTAAAGTTATCTCTTAGCTTGCTTACTTATCTTATCTATTATCAAATCTATATCTATAGAGGAGCTTGGTATTTTTTTTAAATAAAGATTAAAAATCACTAAGTCTTAAATGCCCGATGCATCTCAAATTAGTTAATTTCTTAATTAGAAATCTTTATATTCCTAGAACTGTATAATAAAATTAATTCATGCTCAGTGATAATGTCAATCAAAGGCTTATTTAAACTTTCAACCTTATCTGCGTTACGGACGAAAAATTAGGGATCCTTTTATGAGTTGTAAAAACTCTCATTTGTCCGTGGACAGTATTTTATTGTTACGTTGACGGAATATGATATCGAATCCAAAAAAAATATTATTTTAGATTTATTTTATTTGTTCCATATTTAAATATATTTTTGTATTTCTACTATAGTGACCTATTCTCTTACCAAAGTTCTTTCATTGAAGTGAGAAGGCTGCTGCGCAACTTCCTAATATTTATTTGTTTTTATATACGCCATATTTAATCAACTACTTATTATTATTTCAATCAATATGATAGATTACCAAGACGTTAAATGTAATAATATATATTAAAGTTTATATATAAAATAGACAAAGATTATAAATCAAAATTATTATATAGTTTTCAAACAATTTGTCCGACCAAGTTAAAATAATTTAATAATATACGGAACTTTATTTTAAACTCTCAATTATGCTTAAACGTTTTCTCATGCTTAGGATGGATATTTTAATGATCCTAATAAAACGGCAGAAGATCAGGATCTCCGGAATCAGTTTCGATCACAAGTTCAAAATTAAGATAAACTTTGTACTTCGCGTTTTATTCGATATAAAAACAAATAGCTTTACGCTCATAAAAGTTAACAATTATTCTATTCATAAGAATTTAAAATAAAATATTTTAAAACTGGATGGTTCATGTTAATAATTATCATAATATGTTTAATTATTATTGAATAGAGCAAAGGTATACGGGCCGCCTAGCGATATAAAAAGTCAAAGGTTCGATTCGGCTGTCCTCCCCACTTCTAGCACAAGCTTTAGACTTAATTGGTGGGCTTAATAGGAATGTAAGTTGTACCTTAAAAATGGTATTGCTACTATTTTTTAAATAAGTTAGAGTGGCCCATTGGCTACAATCTGAGGATCTTACATAGAGATCCCGGCTTCAAATCTGGTTAAGCAACACTAAACTTACACCTTTATGGAATTCGTTTTCTGTTCGGCATTGTTAGAAAACATTGTAAGGAAACTTACATGTGTCGAATTAAATTCAGCCATATATTTATCCACCGACGAGCATCGGATGCACAAAACCAAGAAAATAGTAGACAACCTCAGAGCCAACACCTTCATCTCATCTATATTCCACATATTCGCACGAAGGGTTTGCTTGATAATTTCTGTGCACAGTTAATATGCGGAATGTTTTTGCGGCGTATATGTTTCTTCAGCAAGACTGTAGAGGCATATTTTAGGCAGACGCGTTCCATCTTAAATTAGCATCAGTATATTACATGAGGACTGATTGTGTTCACGTGTTAGAACTTCTTAATAAATATAAATGAATGTTTCCATAGTTCTGTAAAAGGACGATTCAAAAATGTTTATAAAAGTCTGCTTGAAAAAAGTACATTTGATTCTGTTATGAAACTTTGATGAAGTGTTCGGCGTACAGTGGAGGCTCTGGTCGAAAAAACAAGATCTTTTATATGTATGTCGCACCATAAACAAATAGTCTTATATAAATAAAATATTTGTGTACATATGTACACGCGTGAAAAGTTCTACTTCCGAGTACTTAAATATAGTTTTTAATTATATGCAAGATATATATATATTTATTAATTATAATTATTATAATAATGAATACAAATTCTTCTTTTTTCAGCGTAAATATAAAACTCACTTACGAATTTAAACAATCACAATTTTAATTTGTAACAAAATAAGATGAGGTGGTCAGTTGTCTATTTCGAGCGACTTGGCGCTTAATTGGCGGTCAAGCGAGCAACTCTGTGTGTGTGTTATAAACATTCACTCACACACACATAATTTTCCCATAACGCACCAAAAGAAGTATAACTTAAAAATGGAGTGGTTTAAGGTTTAAAAACGAGACAAAAAAAATTATTAAAAATAACACCAAACTTACATCATAGATAAATATCCTAAACATAAGATCTCAGTTTTATTGTCAGTTAAAAGAGTAAATTTCTAATAATACTTACAGATAAGGCTTTAAACCCTACCTCGATATGGTTATCTGGGTATATTTACGATACGATATCCGATTACTATCACAAATACCATATTTATATACATAAAAGTTTTAGTCTCAGTCGGTAATATCGATTGTCGAGAGTAATTTTATTATAATTTTATTATTTATTAATTAACTATCCGCACGGTACCCGTGAAACACAATGCTGTATTCAAATTACAATATATAAATATTTGTTTTTATCTGTATTATACAGAAAAAGTATTTTAATAAATCTTTTTGTATAAAACGGACGGGCTAATGGAACGTTTGATGTAAGTGGTAACAATATTGGCCATTTAAGAAATATTAACCATTCCTTACATCACCCTTGCGTCACACTGATACATAAAATGCATATACATTTAATAACTACATCTCAATGAATAACACAATAAAAAAAAAAAGAAATTATAAATCTATATAAAACCTAGATTTACATAAATACTTTTTTCGTAAAATTACTCTTAGTGTAATAATGTATATAATCTATTAGTATTTGAAAAAAAAGGGTGTTCGCTTCGCTCGAGTGTTTAAAATCCTTACTCGTTCGTGTATGGAATAGTTATACCCTTATTGCCTTAGTAGTTGTTATCGTTTAGGTAATAAATTAATCAAAACTAAATAAGAATGCATCTTAAATATAGCTAAACTGCCTGCCAAGTCCGGGTGCACGTTCAACAATGGATAGTATCCACCTGTGAAGTGCTGCGGCCGCCGCTGATTGCCGCATTGTGCTTCACAATAACTCGATTAGAACGGCCGACGGTGGCTAGCTTGGACATAGACGAAATAATAACACGGACATGCCCTATTTAAATAAAAATACTATTACCTACTACGTTATTTAATAGTAAGCAAACCTAATCTCGCTTACCAAGTAACTGTTTTATTTAATTTTCTATTTTGTAATCCTGATTCTGTTATTAACATATCGATTTATTTAATGACATTATTGCTGAGATCAGATAAACAATGGTTTAGGAGGTTTGGTCTATTTATAATACCAATTATATCAGTTCAACAAATTCAAAAAATTAAACTAATTCAATAGCTTATTAAAATCTATATAAATAAGGTTATGGGTCTCCTAACCTTACCGTACCTTCCCCATAGACAGTTATGTCTATAATTATAATAATTAAATAATATATAACATCCAGTGTGTTAATAACAATGGTATATCCACACTATTCTCAAGCCCAACAACCCCCAATTAGGCAAGTACGGAGCTACCACGGCACAAAGGCAAAGATAATGGTCAGTTAACTGAGTTCGGAAGATAGTTCACTTAGTCTAACTTTATCAAGTTGCAATTAAGTTCGACGAGTAATTGAATATTCTCATGGTCCATATTACAATTACCCCCGTGAACTGGACACTTCGTATCGATTCTTACTTATGAAATTGTCGGGAGACTTCAAATACGTGATGGAAAATTGGTCTTAATGGGAAAACTTTTTACTTTACAAACTATTCATTATTATTAGGTAGTTGGTGATTAATTTATGAACGTTCACGCCTGTTTGGGTGTTGAATAAAAATGGGGAAGGTTCAACGAAATTAAAGAACTTACTAACCAATTATATCCGATTCGGCGTCGATTCGTTTTATGGTATATTGGTGATTAACACATACAGAAAAAAATATGATACATACTAATAAATGCGAAAGTCTGTCCATCTGTACCGTTTGCACGACTAAACTATTTTATTTTATAAATTTCCTATAAAGCTTGAACTCCACAAACAGACAAAGGCTACTTTTTCATCCTTTGACGAGCAAATATTTTCATACAAGCTTCTTGAAACATTAACGTCATATACTGAGTTTTAAATGGCTGACGCCGCGGTTTCATCTTTTATATCATATATTGGGCCCAGCTGTTTTTCGGAGGCGTTCGTAATGCTTCGTATTGCTATTATTCAAAGGTAATTTAATAGATGCAAAAAGGCATAAGTTCTTGTCTTTGTAATTGCACTAAGTTAATAATTAAACGAAAATAATATCTATAGTGCATATTTATCGTTAGAATTATAAAAATAAAAAATAAATTATACTAATTAGCAAATTGTATTAAATATCTTGTAAGGTATTCTAGAAATACCTGTCTTCAAGACCACATGTAAATATTTTTATTAAGCTATAAATTACAATAAGCGTTGAGTATGACTATAAAACATATTAATAGCCCATTTGAAACCAAAATAAGACTTTAGATAGAAGAATTGCAAGGCACATTCTGAAGAACCAAATCAAAGGGATAAGGGCTAGAGTGATCAATGATCATGGTCGTGATAAAATATATTATTATTATCTGTAATAAGTAGAATTAATCCAGTGGTCAACCTCCGTGGTCGAGTAGTGTGTAATGAACATTGTATAGATATTGAAAATTGAAAAAATGGTTTGCCGTATTCTACAAATTACTTAGAACTCATGTCTGTCAGAAACATAAATAAAAATTATGGCGAATTGTCCTTTACGTTTTACAATACAGAAGCGAAAAGTCTCGATAAAGATCACAAATTCCACGTCCGATGTAATTTAGTATGCATATATTCTTTAATGAACGACATAATTTTATCGGTTAATTAATACGACATGACAAAGTTAATCATCATACCGGGAATATTTTTTTATTGTTAACTCGTTTTTTAAAAAAGAAACGAACATTGTTCGACGTATAACTTTATACAGGGACTGCGCACTTACAGCCCACCGCACGCAACAATAAACAAACATTAAAATAAAATTAAAAAAAAAAAAACTGGTTGCAAAACAATAGTTGCGGCGGGATTCTTGACGTTTTTATCATTTCGAGCAGAGAACAAAAGCTGAAGGCTTCCTGTTGAGGCTGCATCACATTCTCGCGAAGTGATCGAGACACACGTTTCTCACGATCGACGACTTCTGGAAACAGTATTACTTAACCGTATCTTAATAAAAATAGCAACACATTCAACGAAAATTGTAACAATAGTTTTATTTGGAATATGTTAGCGTGTAAATCTTAATTTTCGCCTTAGTTGTATACGTTTTCATTTTTGAGTATTTTTGAAAATAACTTGACCATAGTTGCTAAGATATGAAGCCATTTCAAAATCAAAATATTCTATATTCTAGTAGGCTCATAAAAGCTCTTTTGAATAGTCATGTACATTATTTTCCCAACTTTTTATTTAAAACTTTATCTATTTAATACTTTTGAAGAATTCTTTGTCAAATTTGAGTATCATTATTTTAATATAGTTATTGTGTATACTTATTATAAATACAGTGATAGCGATAATGCTTATTCAGTACCTTTGTCAAAACCCAATTTGTCAGCATATACGGCCTCTACTTAAAATGACAGATTCACCGTGCTAAAACTAATAATGAAATCTTAGCGACCTGCGTGTAAAAAAATTAAATGAGGTTTACCTTTTTTGTAATATTTTTTAATTATTCTAATTATCAGTTAGCCGACTGGCAATTGGATCGCCTCACTAAGTGGTCCTCACCGACAGATATTTTATTTGGCATTAGGTATAATCACAGAAAAAAAAAACTCTTTAAGTATGTATACTACGCAAAAAAAAATTAAAATTTTTAAAATTCCAAATGTTTTTAATTTTGAATTTCGAATTACATTATGGTACCGTATAAATTACCGATGGTTTCGGTTACATCCCTAGTATTTACTCCGATGGCCACAGAGCGTTACCAAAGTCCAACGTAGTCAGTGACTTGTGTCAATTAGTTGATTATATCCAAACGCTGTCCAGTGTTGGAAGCTGTATGTGGTCCATCCCGCTCAGCATTAACTTACAATAGAGGTGGACGTTCTATTCATCGGCACAATGCGACTTGATCTCTCGATCTGCTGATGATTGCACGTGATGCCAATGTGAACCATATGCTAATGGCTCGTACCATTTCTTACGCTTTTTGTTCTTCCTGGTATAAATTTTTATTAGGTTTAATTTAGAAATGATATTTTTATTTATGTCATTGGTGGAAAACTAGCAGGAGGCTCAGCTGATGGAAAGTGACTACCACCGCCCATGGACATATGCAAAACCGGGGGCTTGCAGGTGCGTTGCCGTCCTTTTTGGAAGGAGTACGCTCTTTTCTTGAAGGTTCCCAAGTCAACCCCATTCCCATTTGTAATGAATCACTTTAAGTGTATTAAATATATCTTGAATTCGTTTGATAGGGTTTTTGTGATATATGTAAAAGTCACAGTTCAGCTAATAATTTTCATATTATGCGTAATATTCATCATTCATCAGTTGGGTAAGTGTTCAGTGTACTAGCACAATGTTTTCAAATTAAATAAACAACACACAACCACAAATAAACTCCAATTCTAAGTTAACTAATGTATACTATTTGACATTAAAAAAAAAACATGTAAAAAGGGTTTCATCATTTTGGCGCCAAATGTTGGAGTAACTTGCAGATTACAATGAAATGAAATCAAAATAAGACCTGTCATAGGTTTCGAAATCCATGAAAATCTTTTGAATAAACGCTAAGTTTCACGGGAGACCCACTAGTAATAATAAGTATCACTGTTTGGCGGTAGTAAATCTGATGGTGACGGTGGTGGCGGTGGTACCTGCACAAAGCCCTACCACTAAGTAAAGATACAAATATCAACAGGTAAATGTCCATTTTTATTTATGGCGAATATTTTTTGAATTCATTTTAAAGTTTTATGTTTCAAAGGAACTGTTATTTTAGCTTTATTGACACGCTACAGTTTTTAGTTTTGTACTTTTTTTAATGAACGATCGACAGTAAGGAAGCCATTTTTACTGTAAGTTTACTTTTTGGTGTTTCGAACACGCGTTTCATTATTTTCACTTGAATTTTAAACGGGATGTTGTAATCGTTCTAATTTGTAATATTTATTTTTAATAAATAAATATGTTTTTTTCTTCATTGTGTTCCTAGGCCATTCATCTGGTGAAAAAGTTGGGTGAAGTTGCTACAAATATTTTTGACTCAAAAAATGAATGATCTTTTTACTTTTTTTTTTACCTTCAATACATGCATTATATTTCGACAATTATTCCACCCGTGGAAAGCCAGAACGGATAAATACTTATAAGTAAACAAAACAACGTATTCTTTGTATATTTATAAATCAAGCGATAAATCTATTTTATTGACGATTTACTTGGTGGTAGGGCTTTGTGAAAGTCCCTCTGGGTAGGTACCACCCACTTATCAGACATTCTACCGCCAAATAACAGTACTCTATATTGTTGTGTTCTGGTTAGAAGGGTGAGTGAGCCAGTGTAATCACAGGCACAAGGGACATAATATCTTAGTTCCCAAAGTTGGTGGCGCATTTCTTGCAGCGCCTTTGTCTAGGGGCGGTGGTGACCACTTACTATCGGGTGGCCCGTATGCTCGTCCGCAAACCAATGCCATAAAAAGCGCTTTAAGATTTATAAATACAATTTCATTCGTCACCCAATCGATTGACTTTAGAGATTGCGCACCTCCGTTATTTAAGATAATTTAGTTTCTAATTTTGTATATTTTTTGTCGCCTGCATGTATATCAAATTCCAATAACATATTTTTAATAATTAACATTAATATATACGTCTACTTTCTCAAATGAGATGTTTTACATGAAATTACATTAAAATTGTAACTGTTTCAATAAAAACTTCTTGTACGCATACCTATCTCGTTTTCTATACAGTAATTTAGATAAAGAAATCTGGAATTGGTGTTCAATTACATTGAAATTATTCCAAATTAAATTTAATCTTTTTATAAAATATTTGAATTTCATAAAAAGAATAAAGAAAGTTGTTTTATTATTTATTAAATATTTAATCGGCCAGTAATAATTTAAGCTAACAATGAATCATTATTGTTTATACATTTATTTATAATATATAAAACATTGGATTGCTTTAACGTTTCAATTAACAATTACACACGTGTTTTTTTTTTTCGAATGAGCTTTGAAACTTTAATCTCAATAGTATGTTACAGATATGACATAATATTTTAACGTCCGAAGAACAGTTCGTTACGTGTATAATAATACTCGAATCCAAGTATCAATTTACGCTCTATCTAAGATCTCAATAAAAAAAAAAAACAATAAGCTCACGATAACCATGGCTTAAAACAAAACGATATAAAACAAAGAGAAATTATCGGCGTGTACCCAGCCGCGGTATTAACGAGGGATGCGCGTGCTCATTTGTCAAAAGAATACACAATAAGTGTTATGGATAACCGATAGTTTGTTGCTTAGTTAGGAGTGGGATCGTTTGAACATGACCGTGTTAAGCTGGTGTCACACTTAGAATCTGAAAATGTAACGCCTGACGCTTCGAAAACGTATGCAGTATAACATTGTACCATCACGTTATTATATCAATATACATATAAAAATAAAAAACAATTCCATTCTATATTCCAATTTCAAATTTCAATACTCGAACGAAACGAACGTATTTAAATTAAAACCGAATAATTATTAAATATTCTTATTAACGTCGTAATATTAACAGAATGTAACGATAAAATTAAATAAATTATTTCATACCGTACAAATTTTAGTTCTTTTTTTAAAAGTTCAAGATCTTTTTAATCACTGCTTAAATATTTCTCGACACGGCGCACTATAACGGCGGGAGGTCCAACCGAGACACGCATTGTTGTTTATTATTAGCAAGAACTCCACTCTTTCGCTAATTGCATCCATATCAGGTTGAAATTCTTTTCAACCATTCAATATCTGTCTGAGGTTTCTTTGCGTATACAATGACTTTAAAATTATACGGAAAATAACGATACTATTTGCCTATGGTAAACTTTTCAATATAAAAAGTAATTTTAAGTAGCAATAGTAGCAATAATGGTAACGGCCCTTTTTAGTAATTTCTAATATTCCTATTTACCCCTACGTTTAAGATTAGAGCGTGTGCAAGAAGTGGGGGCGATAATCGGCTAAGGGGTCAACCAACAATCGAAATTGGTCGGTAAACCATTGCGCTATTGTGTAATTTTATTATAATTATAATTTGGCCGTGGTTACTGCCAACAGTTTTGATGCCGTGTGCATATATTAGTATGAATGATAGAACGGGAATCGGACACAACCAATAAACATGCGCAGGCGCAGGCCCTACGTGCTTTCCAATGCACTTGAATGTAACACTGTTTGACTATAATCCTGGATAGATCAAGTTTTTAAATTTAAAATATTATTAATAATTTTATTTAGTAATGACTAAAATATTATTTATTATTGACTAAGCTTACTGCGATATCCCCATCGATACGAGGTCAGTGTGCTTAATAAATTATTTTAGGGAAATCAATATAAAATGTTCATCGTTCTATCAACTACCTATAGGGAAGGTACAGATAATTATCTATGTTTCCCTCTCGACAGAAGAGAGAGAAAGCAAGAAAACTAGCAAGTACATACCTATCAAATATCATAATACAATATCCGTTTGTTTATTAGAGCCCAATATTTATTTTAAAACTACACTTTATAACTCAAGGAACGATGATAGAACGAATGAACAGAAAACATACAGAATTAACGAATATAATTACATAACCTTGACAATATTTTTATGTAAAACGAAATATAATTGCCCATTTAAAATTCTCTTCCGAGAATTTTCTCAAAAGAAACATCGGAAATTTCGATCCAGAACCGATTTGAGTTTTTATTTTATAAATCTTCAATAATAATTATACAGTTTTATGCCTCAGTGTACCACCGTCGCATAGCTGGTGCATATGCATGTACAAATGCATGCAGCGGGGGGTACGCGACTGTAACGCGTATTGTGGTCGTTACTTGGGACAAATCGTCTGAGTCTAGACCGATGCACCGTTAATTGCGACCTATGAAACTTGAACCCATATAAATTTAAACGTTAGGTATTTCAGATAACTGCTAACTGCATTGTCGGTCCAATGGTCAGTCTAGTGGCTAAATTAAAGACCGCAGTTCCCTAGGTGCAGGGTTCAATCCCAGATCGGACTATAAGAAGTTATTAGTACACTTCTGTGCCCGAAGCAAGTAAAGCCTTTGGCCCTCAATTTCCCATCATATCTTGGTTACTTTCCCTTGAACGATATCATAATCAGTCTAGCAACTTTAGTCATATATTAATCTGTGAATTCTGAGGCTAACAAAACTGAATTTAGTTTTTTCAGTTGTAAATCTTACGCAATTACTATTTTAACATTTTTGAATGAGAATGACAGAAAATAAATCGGAGCCATTTTGCGATGGGATTCCATTCTATAGGAAAAGGTTTAGATTCAACAACGCCAATCCACTGCAAATTACTATAAACACATTTATCCTCAGTATATATTACTTTACCATCGAACACGAGATGAATAACAATCACAAATTAAGCACATCAAAATTCAGCGATGCTTGCCCAGATTCAAATTCGGGATCTTTTCTTAAGATCGATACGTTTTATCCACCGTGCTGTCTTATCTCAGCACCAGAACAAAGTACCTTCATAATCTCTAAAAACATGAACACATAGTACTGATATTTTAACATCACTCATAACAACATATTGTAACTCTCCGTTACCACATCACGCTTAAAGCACTGAACCGATTTAGATTCAATTTGGTATGGACATAGTTTGATTCCCGGAGAAAGACATAGACAGTTCAATTTACCCCTCGTGGGAGTAAAATGGTAACGAGTGTGCTTCTGGTTATATTAAGTAATAAAATGCAATGGAAAATACTATTATCGTTCATAATTTAATAATCAAAAACAATTTATTTCGTATTACGTTAACTCGTAAAATAAACCGAAACGTTTCCTCAATCGATAGAATATTATCAACATTAATCAATTACCCTTTAAACAACTGTTACTATAAATTTTATTAACACTTGTATCATTAACTTGACGCGAAATACAAGAACCGTTTGATTCAATGAAACGGTTATTAATAACGAATTTATGTTGCAACTAATCCAGAAACGAACAACAATAGGCCGGAATAGACACTGGCTTGCAAAACTCGGTGGCACTATGAAGACAAATGATTGTGACAATTGTACATAACTGGATCTACTCGCAGCAACTGAACCTGCTTTTAAACTTGCATTCCAGAAAACAATGTCCAACTTGACGCGATGCCTCGAGGCGAATGCATTAACGAAGCACCTCCTTTAATATTGAAGGTTTTTTTTTTGTGTTACCATCGCGCTGGTAGCTCTCTGAGTCGCCCGAAGCAAATCGCGGTTTATTACCCACTGCCCGGTAATTTATTATTGCATTTTTTTGTATTATCAATAGCGTATAGTTTTTTACTTATTTCGATATTAAAATGGCTATTGTTTATAAAAAATTGCAGCCGAGATTCTTATCTTGGATCGACTGAATTTACTCGACGGAAAATAAAAGGCTTCTGTATTTAAATTGTATATAGATTTAAAACATATAATAATATCGTATTATTTAGTTTCTGTTTAAATAAATAGGTACCTTAGTACTTACATATAAGTTATTTTAAGATAATCTATTTTTTAAAAGGTATCATTGAACGACATATCCCAATTTGAAAATATCGAACAAAATGTGTGCTGACAATTGCACGCCACAGAATAACGAAAAAGGATATAATGTACATCTTAACAGTTTTAACAATTTGTCGTTAACAATATGTACTTATTCATGTAATTGGATGTTTTTCCCTCCGTATTGGCGAACTACAAAGAGGTCGAACAAAAGAGTCTTCAACTCGACTACTGGTCTTCACAGTGACAAACCGCTTGCATGACTGAAATGGCCTAATTTGGGTGCTGTTTAAAAAATTGTCGAAAGCAATTGTCATTGTCCGTTCCAAATTCAAAATGAGGAAGACGCGCGAATAATCGCACGGGTTTTTGAAACAGGAACGTCGAGTTTTAAAAAAGGAATCGGTTAAACGGAGGCCGTTCGCAGGTAATCACAGGAGACGTGCACAAGGACTAAGGACGGTACACATTACGACAGATTATCAAATTATATAATATATTTTGTTTCTAAATTTAAACAAAACGAGTTTTAATAATTAATCTAATTATTTGATGTTTTTTTAATTATCAACTAAATAAATTTAGTCTTATTGATTTCTATTTGAATTAAATTTCATGTATTTATTTATTAATATTTTTCATTTACATAAAATATAACAAGCTTTGCCTTTTAACATTTAATTCATTTATATTTATAAAAATATTATAGATTAGCGCTAATATTAAATTAGAAATGATTGCAAAACGCTCCAAGTCATTTAGTCAATAAAATAATCGGATACGAACTAAAATTATTTCGAAATAATATTATATAAGCGTCCTCCATTGTAAACTGGGCCTAAGATTGCGTGCACGGATATACAGGTGCACACAGCCTGGAGCGACGCCCGCTCTTCATTCATTGTTACATTAGCGGCGCAAACGCACTGTTCAATACCTTTTCGCATGCGAAAATTTCTTTCAAAGATAATAAACATAGATAAAATTTATCATTATTAAAAATATATATATTACTGCAAAAAACAGCCTTTGCCTACATTATGTTGAAAAAAAAAACTTAAAGAGTACCGTTTTACCGTCATCAAAACACATAGTAACTCGACGCATGATACCAAATTATTGTAATACTAAATGAAAACTCGGCTTCGCTCGGGAAAAATAAATAAAACTAAGCAAATATGTTTTATCCCTTACTTTACATATAATACAGGGTTAATGGTAATTCGACGTATTCCCATTAGGAGGTGATAGGGTGATTGTTTGCGATAATTTTAACCTCCATATGCATGATGCAAAAGTGAACCATTTTTGAGTTATACCGTTTTTTAGATTTTTTCAAAATTTTATTTTAAATTTGTATTAAGTAAGTAAGTTAAGTAAATAAGTAAGTTTTTTACATTGGATATTATTTTAAATCAATTTTGTGGGAATTTTAAAGAGCGACCTTTAGTACGAATTCGGTCATGTTCGGATACGAATTTCCAACAGCGTCCTTTCTGATCATTTTATTTCGGTTGCTTTGTAATAAATTCCTAGTTTTTATACATTTTCGGAAAGCTAAGTAAACGATTATGTTTTTAAAATAATCTGCAGAACAAGTTTCATAATGTTTTTTTTTGTTTTTCAGGCACATTTGAGGGAAAAAAATAAAAAATATATTGAAATAGTATCGTTTTCTGTCTAGCATTTTTAAATTTGGACCGATAATTATTGTTTAAATATTGAAAAATATCCAGTGTTTAATCATTTTTATAAATCAGAAGAAAAAAATAGATTTTAATTGATACTTTTTTTTAATAAATTTTTGAAGTTGCTATTTTGACTTATTTTGAAAAAATCTAAAAAACGTTATAACTCCAAAATGGTTCACTTTTGCATCATGCATATGGGGGTTAAAATTATCGCAAATAATCTCCCCTATCACCTGCTAACGGGAATACGTCGAATTACCAATAACCCTGTATATAACTTTTTCATTGATGTTGATTTATAATTTATTGTGTATAAGTTTCCATCGAGTCTACCGTACCCCTAGTACCACACGAAATAATTATTTGAAAACACTTTCTTAACGCACCCGTAAACGTCAAACATGGCCGCCCGTGGAACTGTCATTTTATTAATATTTATGTTTATCTCGACTCATGTTGTCGACTAAACAATCATTATTTTTTAACGATCTATAATTGGGAATAGGATTCAATTGGGTCTGTCGGAGACATTCACGAAATTATTAATATAGAAATGAATATAGCCGTTTAGTAGATAGTTGGTTAAAATTGTTTTCCTAGTCAATTTAATTACAAACGGAAAACAAAAATAACATTATTTTTTTAATTTGCAAAAGACATTGTGCCATACAGCCACGAGTTCAAATATCTAGTTTGACGGATAATAGGTATATCTATAAATCAAGTTCGATTTTTTTTTTAATATTGGTCTCGAACTTGTCAATAAAAATTAAAACTAATTTCGTATAATTATCTAGAATTACTGTACAAAGAATTCTTTCTATATAATAGAATTGATTTATACTAATGAAGCGATATGCCAGGTGTCGAAAGCGTTTATCGACACAGATTATAAAATATATTCCTAATTAATATATTTTATATCTTTTATATTTTTCTAGACACACTTATCATGTTTTGCCTAATTTAATAGTATTTCTGAGGTATCGGAGCTTTGATGACTTCTGATTACTATTTTTGAAGGCCATAACAATTTATATCCAACAATGAATCTATAATTATGGCTTATTAAACGTTCGTAGTTCACTATTGTTTTATTATAATTTTTAATAACATAAAAACCGGTAATTTTAAGTTGATGAACGTTTTCGAATAGATCATCTTGCGACGTTCCATTTTTAATTTAATCGGGTCAATTTTTCTTTGTATGCAACGTGTAATCGACACACACCTCGTCTTATAAATTTGCAACAGCGCGTCGTTTTTTATAATTTAATGTTAAAGGAAACTATTTATAATATAAATAAAATAATTACACCGTCCGGCCGTCGCACGGGATGCTGTGAAATGTACCGATCAGTCATGCTGAGAGGTAGAACGATTAAAGGTCGGCGCAGACATCAGATGAATGGAAAGCAACTGATGAACAATTATTATTTATTGATTGAAAATACGTCACACAATATTATATCTCATATTTTTTTTACTAAATTTGATAAATAAATATTAAAATATATAATATGGATAATATATTAAAGTTTTATGTTATAATAATGTGTTATATTAATTTAAATATTATATTCTTACAGTAAATAAAAGTATAAAATAATAAATATTTATTTTATTGAATCAGTTTCTGTTGTATACAATTTGTTTGTCTTGATGAGTGATTTCTGTTGTATACAAGTGTTTGTCGGTAAAATTTTCTTGCCTTAATGAAAACGATACAACAATGAATACAACATTAAAATTGAAAAATTTGCTTGAATATATATTGCTTACATTATTTTATTCTTTATAAAATAATCTAACCAATATTGTAATTCAATAATAAAATGTATTTTAAAAATCGAACGAGATGTGTCAGTAAGAGACTGTTCAACACAAATAGTCTCAAGACATTTTTGGCGCGTGTCTACAGCGTCTCTACGTCTCGTTTAAACATTGAACTAGACTATCTGGATTTAGACTTCCAATTGCCTGACTGTGTACGTTAGGATTTAATGGGTGATAGTAAATATTTTGTTGCTTACTTTATTGTTAGCAAAAGCAGTTATAATTGAATTTAATAACTGTAGTACTTTATAAGGTGTGTTTTTTTTATTTTATATTTTTATATAAATGTTATTATTTTCTTATATGATACACTGATACAATTATTCGTGGCTACTGTTATGATTAGGACAAGCGAGTGGTTAACATCTACAAGATATGTGAAAATTATTGGCATTGCTCAATGTAAATTGTTTATATATTTTCGAGATATAAAAAAAAATTACATCTTTCGGGGGTGGTTTTTGTTCAAATTTAAATTGGACCAATCGGAAATTGTACTCTCTACAAACAAAAAAAAAATTGAATAAATCGGTTCAGAAATCACAGAGGTAACAAACCTTTATTTTTTTAATTACTAAAAAAACTTTTCTAGACAATATTCCTCTAGTGGCAAGTTTATTACAATTGAATCCTCTAACATGAAGATTTGACTAGTGATTTATTTATTTCATTATATAAATTTAGTATTATCATATCAAGGATAGTTAGCCATTGGGCAAGTTCTTTTTTCTTTGAAATAAGAAGGCGATTTGACAAATTTTTCATTACGTATATTTGACGACCTCCGTGGTCGAGTAGTGTGTATACCGGTTTTCATGGGTACGCCACTCCGACGTCCCGGGTTCGATTCCCGACCGAGTCGATGTAGAAAAATTTCAATAATTTTCTACGTTGTCTTGGGTCTGGGTGTTTGTGGTACCGTCGTTACTTCTGATTTTCCATAACACAAGTGCTTTAGCTACTTACATTGGGATCAGAGTAATGTATGTGATGTTGTCCAATATTTATTTATTTATTGTATATGTACATACAATGCACCACTAACCTTTGAGAATTAAAATGATCCTTGTGTATGTAGTCGGCTCACTCACAATACTATGAATTATTCCAGAATATATGATCAGCGCGTGCTACCTAGACAGACTTGCACAAAGCCCTACCACCAACTAAAACAAGATATTTTATAATGTACCGACACGTGTCTGCCAATAAATGTGCACTCTGTATTTAGGATGGCAATCTGACACGACGGGAGTAAGATAAATAGCAGAACGAACGACTTTCATGTCATGTGTTAACATTCAGAACAACCTGATGACCTCTATTGACAATGGATTTGAACCCTGGACCTCAGGACCTGCATTAAAAAACTGAACTAACGAAGTCAAACAAATTAATATCGATTATACGAGTGAAAATCGTACCAGTACGTATTCCATCATATGTATTACGTTAGTTTCTCACTAACCTTTCCCTCACGTGCTTCGCGTCAAGCTTTCGCATAGACAGCTTGATATACAACCTACTTCATGGTTAAAGCTCGACGTAGACTGAGACATAATTGCGGTAGAAATTTCAGAAATCAATTTCATATTCGCACTAGTCTCGACTTAAACATACAATAAATACGTTACGCAGAGAATTATTTTGATAATAATGGCACAAATAGCCGAGTTTTTCTGCTGGACTATCCGTTAGAATAGCTTAACTGAACCAAACCCGAATGAATTTTTGCCACTGAATCTTCATGTACTTAATTTGTATTTATAATTCATTATTTGGTTGTGCAAGCCCAAAGCTCCACCACCAAATAACGTTTGGGTAGGTACCACCAAATAACGTTTGGGTAGGTACCACCAAATAAAGTTTGGGTAGGTACCACCAAATAAAGTTTGGGTAGGTACCACCAAATAACGTTTGGGTAGGTACCACCAAATAAAGTTTGGGTAGGTACCACCCACTCATCAGATATTCCCGCCAAACAGCAGAATTCAGTGTTGTTGTGTTCCAGTCAATGGAATTACAGGCAAAAGGGATATATCCCTTAGTTATAACATCTTAGTTTCTAAAGTTGGTGGAGCATAGGCGGAGAAGGAATGGTTAATATTACTTAAAGCGCCCATGTCTATGGGCGGTGGTGACCACATACCATCAGGTGGCCCAGTTGCTCGTTCCGTTCATATTTATCCAACAATAAAAAGCTCCAAAACCTCAAAGATACTAAAGAAATTTGACAAGCACCTACTGGAATATTTACTGACCGTCGTTCATTTCAATAATTACCTAAGAGGGTTAATAATGGATTATTATTATATTTATTGATTAAAAACTCTGTAATAATAATATTTTATCGTAAACAGAAACATAAATACTTTATTAAGATTTTTATATGTCTAAGATAAAAATGACGAACTTTTATACATATATTTATATGTACTTCATTTATGTCACTCTAGAAATGAATTTTCAAAAACATTTTATCGACGGCTTTTTCAGCTATACAAAGAAACACAAACACATTTTTCCATACATCAAACTTATTAATATCTGAACTATCGCGGTACAAATATTCGTATACCTTAAGAGATACATTTTGAAAAATACTTCTGTAATGAAATCCTGCGCAAAATTTCATCGTTTTAGACTCACCGATTTATGCTGTGTCGTATATCTGTCAGTCATTTTAAAATTTTATCAAGTAGATTGCAAGTATATAAACAGATTTTAATGAAACTTTTTGTTAAATTAGCTTGGAGAAGGTGACTTATTTTCTTGTAGCCTTGCCCTTCCTATATTTCTCCTATCAAATAAAAAGAAAGCACACGTCATCCAAACTTAGATCTTACAAGAAAAGAAGACGATCAGCGACATTACGTTTCTTAATTAAAATTATATTTATGTCATCTTAGGATAAGCCATTAGACATTTGAGTCCGTTTCAGTGTTTTATGTTCGTCGATTTTTAATATAAATTAGTAAATTTAAAATTCCCTCTATATTTTAAACATTCTAGTGTGTGATCATTTCATTTATTTATTTCCAATGCATCCTTTACATTGAAATAATCAAATAAATTACTTAAAAATAGTGCATACGTACAGAAGTCTAACCTGATGGAAAGTGACTACGCTTATGGACATCTCCAACATCGAAAGGTTAAGAAATGGGTACCCACTTGAAGGCTTCCAAGTCGTATAGCTTCTAAAAAACAACCAGCGAAAATTAGTTCCACATAGTGGTTCTAGCCTGAAAATGCCTTAAATATCTAAATATCTTAAATTCTGACGCGATGTTTGAAGGTGAAATTTAGCGGCGATCCGATTGTGAACTTTATTTCTTAAATTGAATGCCTGTATATTCACAACATATATATTCATAACAGTATTTTGAAGATTGCATGCTTTATAATAATAGAAAACCTTTCTATCTATTTTTTCTATCTATTATAATATATAAATCTATTATTTTAAGTATTTTTTAAAACTTCTGCCCTATTCTTTCAAAAGAAAACTTGTGCAATACAAAAATACAATAACAAAATCAATAGTGTTTGCTATCGATAACAAATTCTACATTTAAATTTATTAAATAAAACTGTTTTTTTTTAATACTTATTTTATATAATGCTAATGAAAGAGAGAATTCTTCTTATTAACGTCATCAGCCAATCACAATCAAGTGCTGGCAATAAGATAGACGCGTCGAAGCTTATGGTTTTTCCATTCGCATTCAGTTAGGTCTCATCACCCAGGTCATCGGGTCGGTTATAAAGAATATATAAAACCTTATTTCTCAAAACTCTTTTGTTAGGAGTATGCTTTACACTGTTTGAAGAAACATATTATATAAAAATAATATTCTATTATAACAACGTTAATAAATAAAAGTGGTTAAAAAAGTGACAAGAATTACTTGTAAAGCTGTAGATGTATTTAAAATGTTTTAAATTTGTATGAAACTTAAGAAATTACCGTTAACAAGATAATTCCGAACTAACATTCTAATTCGACAAATAAACCACCTCTCAATGTTCAGCCTCGGTTTGACTCGATCAGATAAAATCGGAAATTGAATTGTCAATAATTATAGGCGTCAGGTATCCCAGGTCTTAAAGCTTGACCCTAAGTGTTTCCTAGCTAGATAAACTAAAGCTCGGGGATACACTTGATTAATGTAATAGCTACTTAATGGGTTATTTGATATGGCTATAAAGCTTATTTCCTTTAAGTTTAATTGGTTTAAAATTTTATAATAAATTATAATCATTATTCTTGTAAAATATTATGGTACTTTAAACTGAGCAATAGTTTTATAAATAAGTAAATTATGTTTAATACAGAGCCGAGATAGCCCAGTGGTTAAAATGCGTATATCTTAACCGATGATTGCGGGTTCAAACCCAGGCACTATTAAATCTGCATGTGTTTGACGTACTCGCCGGTGAAGAGAAACATCGTGAGAGAATTCAGTTTTATTTAATATCGATAGCGCAAAGCGTGATGTTAGTATTTGAAGATTTTCATGCAGAGTACACAATGATCTCATGTATTGCGATCAAGATGTTTGTTTAATGAAATTAGTGAATAGTAACTCAGAGATTCTTGTCGGTTCTATTCATTTTTGACCTAGGTACCGGTCACATCCTCTCTAGCTAAGCAGCGCAAAATTAAACAAGAACACAACAAAACTTAAAATTTAAAGGAGACTTTCTTAATTAAAAAGCTCAATCAAAAAAAAATTGTCCAATCGATCCCGAATAAAATTTCAGTTCTAGTAAATCAATGCACATAGTTGGAATCTAATTTTGAAAACGTTTTATGTTAACGCTAGCGCAGCAATATATTGTATATTAATGGTATTTTAAGTACTGGAGTATGGTTACTTTTTATTGCATAATTACATTACAGAGCCGAGATGGCCCAGTGGTTAGAAAGTGTGCATCTTAACCGATGATTGCGGGTTCAAACCCAGGCAAGCACCACTGAATTTTCATGTGCTTAATTTGTGTTTATAATTCATCTCACGCTCGGCGGTGAAGGAAAACATCGGGAGGAAACCAGCAAGTGTCTAATTTCAACGAAATTCTGCCGCATGTGAATCTACCAACCCGCATTGGAGCAGCGTGGTGGAATATGCTCCAAACCTTCTCCTCGAAAAAGGAGAGGAGGTCTTAACCCAGCAGTGGGAATTCACAGGCTGCTAATGTACGTTTACATTTTCAACACTAGCTTTATTAAAAAAATCAACAAGGCAAACAATTACTCCGTTATTGTTTATTAAAATTGATATATGCAATTAATATCAATGAATGACCAGAAGTCTAGTGGCTAGCGTGTACGACTGAAGATCCCACGGTCATGGATTATAATCCTTCGTTGAGTCAGTATAGTCTATAGTAGATTTTTCTATTAAAAACTTCCAAATTCCATACTACACCCCCGATTACTAAGAACTACCGACTCAAAGAGTTTAGATAGCCGTTGGAAATGAGAATAAGGGAATGCAGAGCACTTGTGTCATACTATATAACATTTTTAAGTGGTCACCGCAGCCCTTAGACATTGGCGCTATTAAAAATATTAACCATCCCTTATTTCACCAATGCGCCATCAACCTTGGAAACTAAGATGTTATGTCCCTTGTGCCTGTAGTTACGCTACAACAATGCCAAGTATTGCTGCTTGGCGGTAGAATATCTGATGAGTGGGTGGTACCTACCCAGACGGGTTTGCACAAAGCCCTACCACCGAGTACAACGTATACAAAAAAACTGTTATAAATATTATTCTGATTTAAATTTTCTTTCTTATCTCACAAGTATTTTACGCACAATATTCAATTGTTATAATCAAATGCATTTAATACCCTTTTCATTCTTAGTTCCCACGTGTAGTATTAAATAAAAGATGGCCGATGCGTACGCGCAACTAATGTACGTCTAGGAGATATGATATATTGACAGCAACGGACATACAGCCTGCATGTGTGCGTTGAGTTACCGTACTAACTAGTGTGTTATTATTTAGTAATTTGTGGTGGTAAGTTTTGCGGTGATAAATTGAATGTGTACTTCTTTTTAATGTGTGCATTTGTAACGAAATACGTTCGTATGAAAAATGGCGTCGTTTTAATAGCTGTTAAATATGTATCCGTGGTTTGAAATGTTGGCCGAGACGAATGATGAATCTTAATATAGTTATATTGTTACGTTTGTAATGGTAGTTATTTCTAGATGTTAAACGTCAAGAATCAATTGGTATAATATATTCATAACAGTAACAGCCTATCCATTTCCCTCTGCTGGGCTAGGGCCTCATCTCCCTTTGAGGAGAAGGTTTGGTGCATAGTCCACCACGCTGCTCCAATGCGGGTTGATGTGACAGAATTTCTTTGAATTTAGATAACATGCAGGTTACCTCATGATATTTTCCTTCGCCGCCGAGCACGAGATGAATTATAAACACAAATAAAGCACCTGAAAATTCAGTGACCTGGGTTTGAAACCGCAATCATCGGTTAAGATGCACGCACTCAAACCACTGGGTCATCTCGGCGATGGATATGTGAAAGGTGGGTGACCTATTTTTGTTAGCGAATTATATTTTTATGTCTTTTAGCAAATTTAAAATGTAGATTTTACTCATTTACTAGATATTAAACTTCAATAAGTTAGTGCTGCATGTTATTATATTATTATTATGTTATTAATGACCTGTTTTTATAAGGACCTCGAATGTAAATATATGATCATGGAACTCCAGCACATTTCAAATGGAGCTAATAACCGATTAGTGGTATATTTTCTAGTGACGCAACAATGACCTACTTTTAATACAAGCATTATATTATATTGTTATATAACTTTAATATCTTATAAATGTATATTTTGTATTGCCATTACATACGTTGGTCTTTATGAAATCAGTACTTTAAAATATTTATAAATTATTAATTTTAAATTATGTAAATGTTGATAAATACCTATGAAATTAAATAAATTTCAATGAAACTATTAAAAAAAAAACTTCACAAAATTAATGAAAATCGTTGTTCAATAAACAGGTCCTACCCTATAGAGACGTAGTATATCAAATATACAAACTAATTTATGCAACAATACGTCTTGTCACACCAATCTTAGCAGCCATCTCTATTTCGCATTAATTTAACCTCCGCCAATAGCGTGACAGATGGCGCCTCCCGCGGATTTCTCGGCCAATCGCGTTCAGCTATTTGAAAAACAATAGAACGTAAAAAATCCGTCACGCGCTGTGCGCACGAGTCGACTGCCTAATTTGTGTTCACAGATCAAATAGGAATCATTCTTAAATTGCCACTTCGCAGCTGTTTGTGTTTTCACGCTGTTTAAATAAATATAATTTATACATGGTGTAGTTAAGATACTAATGGCTCGAATATTTCACGGTGTATACCTATTGACTTTTGTTAATCGTAAATAAGGTTCACGCATGGTCTATTACCGGTTTCGCGCCATTATGTACGGTCATTATACATGTTGACCCAAAAAAGGCACATTTTATTTATACATACTGTATATTTTTTTTAAGTTCTGCGTGAGTGAAATTTATTCGGCTGTGCTTTTAATAAACTCACTGTACACCTGTATGGTATCCAAAATAAATTAAGCGAGATAAGGAACATGCTATACACAAACGTACATTATCAATGTTATATTAAACCATCATATATATATATTGTCTTTTGATTTGGAGCACATTATATATTAAAAATAACCGTAAGTAACCTTGATATGTGATTCTGAAGCTGTTTGCTTAAGGTTATAACCTTTTCTGTTTTTTTGGACCATTTCCTTAGTACAAGTACCTTGATGGTGGTCTTATGACAGCTTTAGAATACACTAATCTTATACGACTTCTTAGATTAAAGCAACATTTCCTTTTTCGCTGATTGGGTAAATGCAAAATTCATCATTTAAATTTTCTAAACTACACGTTTTCAAATTTTTTTATGTAGTATTATCTAGTATTTTTGACCATGACACGATCAAAATTGTCTTAAAAGTACTTACCGAGGAACGAAAGTATCACACTACTAATATGCTAAGCCAAAGCAGACCTGACGCGAACACAGGACCTTGAAATCTGCAGCCCTCCAAGCTAGCTACTAAAGTATTTAGTGATACCATACGCGGCACAAAAGTTTTAATTTAAAAATAAATGCCAAGGAAAAAAAAGGAATCTTAGAAAATAATTGTATCATAAAACGAACTTCTAACAAAATACCAAATAGTTGGTCAATTAAATACTAGTATTAATTAAGAATCTACAATAAACAGGTTGGTTTGTTCATTCCCGTGAGACAAAGGGCTCCAAGGTGAACTTTACATCTACACGGTAAAGGGACAGGCATACCAACACCTTAGTAGTCCTAATTAGGGACTGGACAACACCTGCGGGACTTCTAATACCTAAACGATATTTAGGGTTGAAGAAAATAAAAAAAAACACAATTCTATTTTTCTATTGAAAGTAAATAAAAAATATAAATGTTATTTCTGAATAAATGTATCGCTGTATTTCAAAAATGGAACGTAATGTTTTCTTCATGAAACAAAAAAAAATAAACTAAATTGTACAATTATTTTTAATTGAAATATTATTCTCCGTTTAAACGATTTTTATTGTATTTAAAGTGTCTTAATGGTAGATAAATATAAGTACCTAATATCGATCCCTGACAGCCCTGTCCAATCCAAGGCGTTGCGTGTAATTAGAGATTGTATACATTAGCAAATACAAATAAAACACAATGCGAGTGGGTCCCGGCGCGAACATTAGTCTCGTAAGGTCGAAGATATAGCTAGGACGTTGAAGGCCAGTCTTACGTGATGGTAATCTTAAAACCACAGTTAAACGCTACTGATTAAGAAAATATTTATACTGAATGTAATTGCATTCCTAGAAATAACTTTACTTTTCAAAACTTTAAAATCATTTTTTTTAAGTTTAATAGTTGTCTTTTGAATGTTTTGTATGAAAAATAACTGCTCTGCATTGAGCTAATGTTTATTCCACAAATAATATATATACAATTCTAAGAATACACAGGCTTTATCTATGAGCGCAGTTAATAAAAGTGGTTTTTGAATCGTAGCTATGTATGTGTTTCTACAACCTCGATTCAAAGGATAAGGACAAGTATTGATCTGAGTTCTCTAACTCAGATTAATCCTTAATCTTCTGTTACATACAGTGGTGCCACCGGACCCCCACAGTGGCATGGTCCACTCCAATTAACATAAACACCAGCTGTATTTATAACTATGTCTATATATTACTTCGAAAACAACAGTGTGCGAAGTAATTATTCACGGAGAAAATTGCTGCAAGATCTAGATTTTATCTATATCTAAAAGTAGTTTTTCACTTTGTTTTATCGTAAATAGTCGATATGGTCCTGTGGTAGGAACTTGAGACTTAACCGAAGGTTTCGGATTCAATCCCGGATTCAAGCACCGGTTAATTTTCATGTAAGTTATGAGTGTTTATAAATCAGCGTGTTCGTGAAGAAACATAGCATAAGGATGCATGTGTTGCATGAAATCATACACATGTGTACACACACTAAGCCGCTTTGGAGTGGGAATAAGCTGAATATTGAGCATTGTAATCACAGATTATAAAACAAAAGGTGACGAAACGCACGGAACATTATATTGAAGCAACAAAGGCGAATACACAATCAAAAGCAAATACAAATTCCTGGTTGTGCAAAACGACCAGTAATTTTCTTAATAACTCCAAAGGGCTGTTACTTAAATTATTTTGAACTATAATGTCATTTTAAATATGAAATAAAAATTAGTATATACAATGATTTATATATAATTACATACATCTGTATCGCTTTCTGTACATCAACCACAATAGTTGGTAGATAGTCCAGCGGATACAACAAATATACGAAGATATGTCAATTAAAAGAAATACTAGAGATAATTTATCTTTATTTTTAATGTTCCATGTGGCAAAGGAGCAGGTGGCTCACCAGATGGAAGGTGACTACCACTGCTAATGGACATCAGCCACACTTCGCTTGCTGGTGCATTGACAGACTTTGAATAATGATAAGCTCTTTTCTTGAAGATTCCCATGTCATATCCGTTAGTAAAACCACCGGCGAAAGTTGAATCTACAGAGTTGTGCGGGGCCGAACGTTGAGAAAAATAAATCCAAAGATAATTATTAGTATTATATACGCGAGACAATTTATCACTGAATTGTTGTCAGACTCCACTAAAAATCAAATTAATATAGTAGCAAATATATCATACAAGCGCGAATTCAACTGATTAAACTGGAATCGAATCGACGCCACCCCCTACCCGCCATTTCTTTAGTGTTTGCGCCACACGATCATGGAATCCCATATTTTCATGAATAGTTGTATTTTATCACAATAAATCTAACTGACTGCGACTCTGGATATATCTTAATAATTTACATGGGTGCATAGCTTTGACCCCGGGCAACGGTAGCTATTTTGAAACACGCGACATTGGTTTAATATATAATATTGGGGGTTTGTAATTTATGATAAGATTTACCATTATTTTTTTTTTATCATAGCTATCAGAAATTAAAGTTGCATAGTAACAGCCTGCAAATGTCCCACTGTTGGGCTAAGGCCTCGTCTCCCTTTGGAAAGAAGATTTAGAGCTTATTCCATCACGCTACTCCTGTTCTGCCACATGAGTCGTAGAATTTCATTGAAATTAGACACATGCAGGTTTCCTCAAGATAATCAATCATTTAGCAGATCTGATTTAAATGAAGGATTCAGGAGGTATAAAAATATGAGTGTTCTGGCTCTTTGGTCTAGTATCTAGCTTGTAAGGCTGCTAATCCCGAGGTCCTGGATTCAATCCCTGTGTTGGATTAAAGGATTCGAAAGTAAGAGGACAAAGGTGACGAAAAAAATTTACTCGTCTACATTCTTGTATAAAACATTCGTACTATAATAATACAATACTTACTGTTTATCTTGGATAATTATTTACTTTTGATTTTGTACCTCATTTTAGAAAACTTCAATCTTCATAAATATTTACTACGTATATCATACAAGCGCACGATGTACATCGTCTCGTGTCTGCCAAGACAAACCTTATCCATTTAAATCAATTAAATTTAATTAGCAATCATGAGATAGATAAAATAACTGTTGAAATATAATTTCAATTCTATTTTGTTTTCTATTAAATACCAAAATCGTCACCAGCGAGTATAAATTTCATTTACAAGGTCTACTACTAATCCCATGCAAGTCCAGCCCCATGTAGACGGGGCTTGTAATACTAGACGTTTTGTACTTTACGGGGGCGACATACGATCACAAAAAACATCACGCCGAGCTTTGACTTATGAACTTGTATTAATTTATCATAATTACTAATGAGTCTATTTTTATCTTATTAATAAGTCGGTTCATTTCTTTGGATGTGTTCGTTTCTATTTCGTTGTTTGCACTAACATACGCACACATCCGTAAATAGTTTCGGACCTAGGACCTAGAATATCTATCGTCGTTTTTTGGTTGAATAATTGCCTTACGAGATGAAGCTCAGTAAAATCGGGGTGATTTCAATGAGAAAAACTATCGGTGCTTTTAATAATTACCCTAAATATTTAGAAGTAACTTCGAATTAGAAAGAGACAGAGATATATTATTGTTCATATTACGAATGTTGATTTAATATTAATATTATTTTATAATTAAATAAGATAATTTTTTAAATAAAGTAGTTTCCAAGTTTCATTAAAATGAGTATTGTCAGTGTAAGAAAAAGTTCTGTAAGTATGAATACCTTATCGTATGTTTAACATTTTAACAACGCGTAACTTTGATTCAATCGCCAATAAATCGAAATGTACTCCATATTAATTAGCTTGCGTGTGCGCAACGCTACTGTACACTATCAAAGATTTATTGTTCGTTTAGCAAATAAAGTTTATTTATGAAAAATGCCATCGCTTGTTCCAAGTCAGTTAGCCATTCGCGTGCGAAGGCACTTTGTAATTTTAAACTATTTTGTTTTATTTAAATTTGCAACACAGAACAAACTCGTGGTGATATTTCATACAACTATCCCGTTAAATAACGATAGTACTTGAGAATCTATGGTTGTATTATAAATGCAAAAGTAACAATGTATTTTTTTGTTGTTGTTTCACTGAACTGAAATAGCCTGGATCCCGGGTTAAGATATGTATGTATAAAATAAAGAAATAGATGTAAATATAATACTTAGGTAATAATAATATTTAATTATAGTCATACTTATTTTGATACCTCATATTCATTCTAAATTTATTTTTGTGACATTTTCGAAATTAAATTATTATTAAATAAATAACAGGCTCAACGGGATTGCAATGACGGGGACTTAATTGCGAAGAAGAACTAGTAACCTTGTAATATATATTTATTTTAAGCAAATTAGCAAAATATGGTACAAAGACACTGATACTGCAAGAACTACCTACACATGTGTGGTTGAGCTTTATGCGAGCTCGTCTGGGCAGGTACCACCTACTCATTAGATATTCTACCGCAAGACCACAACAATAATAAGTATATACTTATTATTGTGTTTAAGTATATACAATATTGTTGTGGGCCAGTTTGAGTGGTGAGTCAGTTTAATCACAAGCTCAAGTTACATAACATCTTAGTTCCCAAGCTAAGCGCATTGGCGTTGTAAGGGATGGTTAACATTTCTGATAGCGCCAATGTCTATAGATAGTGCAGACCACGTGCTCAGATCATCCACTTGCCTGTCCGTCAATTTGTACCATAAAATAAAAAATAAACTATTTACTAATGAGCGCGTCACGCGGCTTACAATAGAGTGAACTGACAGATATCGTCAAGTAAGGAAAACTCGTAATTTCCTACCACAGGCGGCGTTTGCCTCTCATTCTCTCTTTCTATTTCGGCTTAATATAACATCACTTAAAATAAGATTTTAAATTAACATGGTTATTTTTATTACTAACAGTATTTAAAACGGCATATTTACCATGTTTTTTATTTTTATTTGGTGGAGCTACGTTTACTGGTATGCCGTAAACACTGGTAGTGGTAACCAGTGTTTACGCAGCAAACGTACGAGAAAGGAGGTAGTCCGATATGGACACTTCTAATGCCATCATCTACCCGCAAACGTCAGTCTCGTGAACAAGACATTCGTAGATAATGTCGAAATATCGAGCTACAACAAATAAAAATAAAAAACATGATAAATATCCCGTTTTAAATGCTGTTAATAACTTAAAATGTTTTTTGGTATCGTACGCGATTTTTATTTATAAAAATTTAGTTTCTTATTATTAATTTATTGTCAAACCCTTTTTTTCTTTGCGTCTATTATTTAATACATGATATACAGCAAAACAACTTCCTTCGACGACATCTCTCTTTTTTGTCACCGATGAAACAATAATTCACCGACGTTGTTTTATTACATAACAATTTTTACAACAATAATAATTATTGACTTACAACAAAAAAAATGAATATTTATGCATATATCAAATCAAATCAAAAATCTTTATTCAATATAGAAGTGTTTACACTTGCTTATTGATTGTCAAAAATCTACCACCGGTTCGGAATTTAGCACCTCGGACCTGAGAAGAACCGGCGAAAGAAACTCAGCGGGTAAAAGTGCAAAATAAGTGTAACTCAAGAAATCGAATTGCATAATAATTCTCATTTAAAAATAATATCAAGCGAATGTCATAGTATCATATTCAATGGCATGGAGGGGCCATTTCTGTCAATTTATTACCCTCTGGATATTTAACGCGATCGGGAAACCGAGATCGCTTGCTAATGAGGGATTTCTATCCAATTTATTTTTATAAAATGCTATAAAAATAATAAGCTTATGTTGAGTTTCGTATGATAATGTTGTGAGGGTCATAAATATATCAAATCGTTTTTCAAATAAAAATATTAAATTTTTGTTTAATTTATTTATTTATTAATACTTTATTGCACCAATATTTAATACTTAATTTTACAAAGGGATTAAACAAAAGTTGCATGAATGCAACAATATGATTCTAGTGGGTATTTTATAGAGCTGCTAACCCTTAGGAGCTGGTAACTGGTCGCCGATCAAACAAATAAAAAGTATATCAAACATTTCCTTATTTATATACGTAAATTATGTTTTTTTTTACTTTAACCCATCTTTAAAAGATAATATATCGAGTTTCGCTATGAAGGATGTGGAGACAATAAAGACCAGTAGCAAGTACACTTGAATCTTATTGGAAGATTGCAGGTTCGAACCCGGACACATATTTCATATACTTAAGTATTGTTATTTATTCATCTCGTGCTCCGTGTTGCATAAAAATATCACGAGGAAACCTCTTCCCATTGGAAATTAACAGTCTGTATTTTTTTTTAGTGAAATGAGCCAGTGTAATTTCGAGCACAAGAGACTGCTTCATGATTAATTTGCATTGGTGTAAGAAATGCTTTATGCTTCTTGCATTGCCAATTAATGGCTATCGTGACTTATAATCAAGTAAATCAATACATTACCTACCCAATAACATCAAAATCTCTAAGTTTCTTCCAATTATTTCGGTTTCAGAGCACAGAATAATAAGCCATACATTAAACATTATTAAAAACTTCAAGACGAGAACTCCAACGAACCTTTCATGGTATTATATCCATTGGCACACCTTGCCTTACTATAAATATCAAGATGTATACATTTCTGATGTTGATTAAATTTCAACGTAGCTCCCTAAGATCATCTCAGTAATTGGCTGACAGGCCTTCGAGCTATCAAAGAACCGAAACGGGCTATATCCCTTAATATTAATAAAAATATTAATAGATGAAGTTACACAGAGACTCTGTCAGCTGCATTTTCTTAAAGCAGCCAAGAAAATGATGTCCGATCAGATGATAATATTGTATGGATACGTCTTATAATATAAATTGTTTTTATTTTTATTATATATAAATATATTTTATCGATAACATTATTTTTAATATAGCCTAATAGTATAATTAATAATATCATTATTAAAGCATATCAAAAATTTCCTACAGACTTTATTGATATTTTGTTCGGGACTTTCGGATTTGCAACCCGATAAAGATAACCGCTGGATCGTGATGGAAGGAACTTGAGCCAAGAGGAGATAATTGAACCAAAATAAAAAAAAAGTTAAGGAACGTTTGTGTGCGAAAGGTTATACAATTAGTGCGTTTATGATTGATTCTATTCATATTCAATATAAGTAAATAATAAAATTGACAAAAAAATACCCGCTGAGTTTCTTTCGCCGGATTTTCTCAGGTCAGGCTATTTTCTTTTTCGAACCGATGGCAGTATTTAATTTGACAATCAATAAGTAAGTGTAATGCTTTTATATTGAATAAAGGAATTTTAGTTTGAGTTTGATCACTCTCCCCGAATGTGCAGCATCCAAATAAGCAAATATAGTTTTTATATATTCATTGTTATTTTTTTTTAATAGCATAACCAATGACATTTTACATACCTATGCACAAACACATAGAGTATCTACTACGACTACATAAATTTGAATTTAGATTAATCAGCAATATTTTTTTTTTAATGCGATCGTGTGGCAAACGACTATAATTTTAAGTACGATTAACACTAGTTTAATGCACTATTACGATAAATAAAAAATAGCGTACAATGAAGTGTTTATTTTTGTAATATCTCATCCATATTAAGTCGAATATAGCAAGTTCATAACGGCAGTGCGGATAAAATTGCACGTAGCATAAAGGAAAGCGGGCGGATATAGAAAATCTCTCAATACCAGCCGGCTTTCAGCTCAAAGAGTCGTGTCCGTGTTGTAATAACCTGGGATCTTTCCATGTCTTATTCATTATTGAACCTAGGTCTTACTAAATTGTAAAGATTTTTAAAAAGTTTCTTATATAAAAATATATATATATTAATATGAAAAATCTGTAAACAGAGGGTATTTTATTTGTGTAATTGTATTTGGTTTCTCTAATAACATTTCAACTAAACCGTTACTAGTAATGGTTACGAGTAATGGTTACGAGTAATGGTTACGAGTAATGGTTTAGTTGAAATGTTAGTAGGAGTGAATTTAAAGAAGATACCGTAAAATTAAAGGATATTACTGAAATATCGTCTAGAAATAAACCTCGGGTACAAAAAAAGAAACTACTACTTAGCGTCATCAGGCACGCGTCTTGATTGGTTTATGAGTATTTTGATTTAATATTCTATAATAATAACGAATTAATATTTTAGTCTCGTTTTTCTCTAGAAATAAAGTATTGGCACTTCAAAATATAACTTATACTCGTATCGATGCGAAAATATCGCGAACAATCAATTACAAGCGAACTGTCAAAGTGAAAAGTCCTCCCGGGAAAACAGGTAAAACAAAATATAAAACTGAAGCGAAACGAACAAAACATTGATTAATGACGAAATGCACTCGAAAACAAACTGTCGAACTTCTTCAAATACACGATACAAATGCCTCGAATATAACCCCTCGGAAATAATGGTTTCCTCTATGGAGACATTTACCCTAACGACCCTAGCAATGTCGGGCGATTATCAACCTTAAACTTTCATAAACAAAGTTTAATTTGTTTTAAAGCGAATTTTGTAGGGTACAGGAACCAAAAGTTCGTACACGATTTTCTTCACAGTTTTGTTGCCTTTTTTTGTTGTCCCGCGGAAGCGGTAGTGGCGTGTAGGGACGTGTATTTCCTTCTTTTTTGTTGAGAAATTGTTTCGATGCCATTAAGCCGTTGACAGATCACCTTCTTTGAGTAATGCCTTCAATTGTTTGTATTATAGAGGGGGAGTGTACTGTAAGACGATTTATAAATGAGTGGATTTTGAAAACGATTAGCGATTTATAGATAATATTACTAAAAAATATTGATAAATGATATTATTCCAGCGGGGTCAAGGGTCATAACGTTGTGTGGAATAAATCTCTCAGTTAAAAACGTTTGATAATAAAAAGCAGGTGTGTGGATAATCATTAATAATTTATAAGTCAATAAAAACTAAGCGCGTGATTACAGATTTATAATGAATTACATTTATTTATAAAAACAGATACAAGAAAGCTAGATGCAATAGTAAAATTGATCACCTTAACTACAATAAAAGGTACACCCGAATAAATCAATCATTCTATCGAATACCTTTTTACCTCATTAATATTTAATGCTTAGATTACGCAAAAATAATGATTATGTAATCCATTAAATCACTGAACTATGGGACACTTAGTTTTTTTCGATAAAAATATTTTTTTCTCACGCATCTTTACCGTACAATCCTCAGCAATGCTAGAAATATAACATTGACATAGGAAAAACGACTTTACAATAATACATTTTAGGGTTATTTTCGTGTGTATTATTATGTATAGACGGACATTAGGATGCATGTACTTTAATGAAATGATACTTGTAATATATCAGAAACCCCGTGTCCACAAGAACCGACTTCGATTCCGCTGTAAGTCCGAGTTTATGGTACGGACATAGTGTTCCGTATGGTACGGACATGTATGCACTCAACCTCTATGTGATAATATTGTTAATTAAATTTATTTGAAATCAACTTATCATATACTTTTTGAATACAGAAAAAGGAAATTAATCACACCGGGCTAAATTTAAATTTGACAGATTGCGTACATTTTCTTGACAAACATATTATATATACATATATATATATAGGAAGACGGTCAGGTAAGAGGGTCGACTGCTGGTAATCGGTCATCTCTATGATTTAATTTAATAAATAAAAAAAATATATATAGCACACCATATAAATCTTCTTCTTCATTGATAAGTCTAACTTCATCTAGCAAACTTCATTGCTAGACTAGAAGGCCCAGCATTAATCTGTCTAGAAATATTCAAAAGCAATTTGGAATCAGTAAGATGGTATTGTTTACTAGCCTCGGAAATCACAAAAATAATTTTGTTTTGATTGTTAGTGTAAGGGAGACTTCAACAGAGCACACTTTTGCACTATAAAATACCATGCAATTAGGTAGACTCCCATAAAATCAGTTAGGTGGACACCGTCATCGTTAAATAATAAAACAGTCGATACCTATCAAACTATTCAAACACTAATCTACGTTTATTAGTAAGACCAGCTACATAGACATAAAACGGCAACACTTTATAAATATATTATAGCGTGATTCAATGTGAACTTCACGCTTTCCGCTGCTCCTATGAAAACATCCGCTGTACAAGGGTTAAATGTCATCTCTTGTACTCTGGTCGAATTTTATCTCCAATTGTAATCTTGTTTGGCGACTGCTTTAAGACTAACAAGATATACTGCGCTATTGATATCAATTCCAATGCGTATAAAGTGATTAATTATTCAGGTTTGAGTACGTAAATGTTAGGAATAGGTGATAATGATCGGGGGTCAACTCGTTGGGTCGTTCTAGAATAGTCCATATCATATTACAATAAATATTATATTGTATTGCCTTGTTTGTGCGTCCGAGTGTTGCCATCATTTGCTACTGTGCTATATTATATTAAACGTCACTTTAGTATTTTGTAATAAGAGCTATTAATAGTTATTAGGATTTGTACGTAGTTGTTAAAGCAGGATTTATGGATTAAAATTTACAGCCGGTAAAAACTTTGTTCGACTTTACAAAATGAGTTGAATTCTTACAATCGTATTTTTTGGTAATTCTTCATAATGATAACAATTTATCTATTTAAATTCGCGTTTAACCCATTTTTATGACGCAAGATGATGAAGACACGCATGGCCAAGTTCAAAATCGCAATGGAATGTCATGTGTGAATTTTACACACTTAAACCTGCGACGCTCAATACGGATTGGATAGACGTTCAATTTTTAGTGTATGGTATCAATGTCAGTGAAAACGAAATCTGTTTTTTTTTCTATTTTTAAGTTAGAATTATGCACATGGGAAAACTGATAGTTAGTGGTCGCTTCTACATACATTGTTATCCATAGCCACAAAGTAAGCATTTATAAATATTATAGTATAATAGCTTATAATTACTCTGGATCACAAGCCTTTTAAACCGGAATACAAATTGTTAACAACGCCAAGACAAATTATTGTTGTTTGTTAATGGCCAATGTGCTAATTCAGCACTAGTGTTAAAAAGGAGAAAGAAAGCAAGTAGTTGATCGACAATATTATATTTTATGTAAAACTGTATACAATATAAATTTTATATGCATCTTACGCAATCATTTTTAATATAATATATTTTAAGAAATATGTATGTGTGTACCAATCCGCATTGGAATAGCGTGGTGGTATAAACCCCAATCCTTCTCCTCAAAGCCAGGAGGCTTTAGACCACCAGTGGGACAGTTAAAGGCCGTCACTTACTTATAACGTCTTTAATAATATGATTAAATAAAAAAGTAGATACAGAAAATATCGAAAAGTAAAACATTAAAAAAAGATAACGTAAAAAATTTGTCGTAAGTTATTTAAAGTTAAATTACATTTATATCTATTAACTTGCTTTATAATAGATAGATAGATAGATTAAAGCATGATTTCGAATAATTCACACGGTGGTAGAGCTTTGTGTGCCAGAGTGAGCCAGTGATACTACAGGCACAGTGGACCTAAAATCTTAGCTGCCAGGGTTGGTAGCGCATTGTCTCAGTAATGATTTCATACGGTCATAATTATAATACTCACTACAGACATACGATTAGAATAATTAAACTAACCAGTGTTAATAAATATATATACCTCATATGATAGAGTTTTGACTTTTACATTATATGTGGCCATACATCGATTGATGTAGAGAACACACGACCGTCAATCAGTATGAATTATTTGTCATTCGTAATTTATCGATGTAGGTATTTATCTGAAATATGTAATTTACCAAAGACAAAACTCAAGTATAGACTGTCACAGTTTTGATGTCACCTAGTCAGCCTAGACGATTTTAAAAAGCGATTGTCGATTTAGTTTCAAGTAAAGGTCAAAATTAATAGAATTGCCATACCTTTGTATTCGATCTATCGTGAACAATACAATTTTACATAAATCTCGAAAATAAAAACGTAAAACATTATCTACGAAGTACTATCTGTCTTGTTCACAAGAATCTTCTCTCCTCTCCACCAAATAAAAATAAAAAACTCGGTAAACATCCCGTATTAAATACTTGTAGTCATTTTACATAATATGTCGATTGCACTTTGTTCCCCCGGGACAGTTATCGTTCGACCTCTCATAATATTGCTCGTAGCGTATTTGTTTTGGCTTACAGAATATGTCAGCAAATAGGGATGCCAACGGTCAGACAACAAGCGTGATCTCTTGTAATTGGCGTCTACTGATGGATGAGGCCGACCGCTCCTCATTACAGACCTACAAAATTAGGTACATTTTATTATAAACCCTATTACCTTAAAAATAAAATTTAAACTCGCATATCAAAACTTCTAAACTACTTTGCCAAAATGTGCTAGCAGATATTCATTACTATGCTTCATGAGAAATACGAATGTAATAATCCTTATAGCTAGGAAGTACGGAGCAGAATTAGTTAGTAAATTTTGTAAGCAACACCCTATAAAAGTCTAGTTAGGTTAGTATTGTTGTATTTCGGTTAAGGGATGCTTGAGCCAGTGCAAATACAGGCACTAGAGACATAACATCTTAGTTCCCAAGGTTGGTGCCAAAATGCTGACGAGAAATGATTAATATTTGTTACAGTACTAATGTCTTTGGGCATACATATATTTAAAATAATACCACACGCTATTTTCGCTCACAGAAATACAAAAATGAATAGACGAATTAATTTTCTCATTCCATCCAAACTGGTAGCACTAAAACGAAAGCCGCGGGCAAGAGCTAGTCAATCTATAATATAATACCATTAAGATTATCTAAGATCCATACAAGGGGGAAAAAGATAATGTTTTGTAATAGCCATCGACAGAAAGCTGACCGACCGGTCGATGAATAATAAAAACTTTCTATAATAGAATCATCGACACTTAAGGAATAGTTATTTTGTTTGGCAATCTACTTGATATAGGAGCGATCGTAGGAAACAGCCCAGATATACGTAATTAGCATCTAAAGTAGGCGATACAGAGCCTATTAAGTAGTTCTACACATGTGTGCGCGTTTCCATTGGATGAATCGGCGGAAATTTAAATAATTGTAACGATAACAATATCGATAGTTTAATTTACAAGACACGGCTCATATTTTTATCGACAATAGTTTTATTTGTTTTTTTTTTTAAATATATATATGTATTATCTTAATGTGATGTAATCAATGTCTAAGTTCAATTTTGATTGAGTGTTTCGATGATAATTTAATAGATTCAGGCTTTCAAACTTTCCACAATTACAAAATAATTACATAGGGTATAAAACTATTTATTACAATACTAAAAGTTGGGAAGCTATTCAAATCCGAAAAAAAAAAAATCTTAAATTAAGTAATACTTTTATAAGTTTCTAATTTTATTATTTAATTTATCAATACTATTTGCCCGTTTCGACTTCGTCCGACACAAATAAGACTTTAATTTCTTCCCGATCGCAGCGCCATCTACCGATCCAATCTAAACCACCCCGGGAAATCGTTCCAACCATTAAAGAAGCGTTCAGTTACATACACAGAAGATATATACTTAGATGTTTATGTATTTATGTATGCACTAATCTCAGATTAGCTTGTATGGAAGTTATGCGTTGCTATGTATACATTTCTAAACAATCTCTAGTTAAATAATTACTCTTAAAGTGGTCTAAATAAAATTTTGACACAAAATATGT
The DNA here is from genome assembly GCF_037043105.1 of Vanessa tameamea. Lineage (NCBI taxonomy): Eukaryota > Metazoa > Arthropoda > Insecta > Lepidoptera > Nymphalidae > Vanessa > Vanessa tameamea. The sequence goes on along the minus strand of NC_087330.1, from coordinate 7,589,836 downwards.
ATCGCTTTAAATGAATATAATATATTTATCTAATACCATAACAATATATAATATATTTATTTACTTGGTGGTAGGGCTTTGTGCATGCCCGTCTGGGTAGGTACCACCCACTCATCAGATATTCTACCGCCAAACAATAGTACTCAGTATAGTTGTGTTCCGGTTTGAAGGGTGAGTGAGCCAGTGTAACTACAGGCACAAGGGACGTAACATCTTGGTTAACAAGGTTGGTGGCGCATTGGTGATGTAAGGAATGGTTATTATTTCTTACAACGCCATTGTCTATGGGCGGTGGTGATCACTTACTATCAGGTGGCCCATATGCTTGTCCCCCTACCGATATCATAAAAAAAACCCGCTCTAAACCGAGACAAGCCGAGTCAAGCTACTCAACAAATAGTGACATTTCATGCGATCCGACAAATTGTCGTATAGTAACAACGCGACCGTAACCGAGGTGTGGCTAAAGTGGTTTTCACTTTCTTAAAATCTGCAGGAAATTAATTAGTCACTGTCTTTGCAATGGACAAGAGTGTTGCGTAAAATAGGCTTGGTTCTTTTAGATGAGTTGACTTGTAAAATAGTTAAGTAAATCGTTATACCACAAACCAGTTCTCGTGTTTACGTTTGATCTTGTTTAGTTAATTCAATGAGTTTGTAGTGTGAAAATGTTTTGCGTTATTATGGTGATAATGAAATTAGTCATAACTTTTTAATTGGCATATATCATAAATATGACAATTGTAAGCTTTATTGTTGATTCAAGTCTCTGATGTATTTGAAAAGTTAATTGCTCTGTATACATCACCGTAGAATTGTAAATACCGTTAGATTGTAATCTATCTCGCGAGATTGTAAACTACCGAAATATTGTGAACGGTGATTTAACTCAATATAAAACGTCAAAAATTTCGATAGTTTATGATATTTCGTTTAGGTTAGTTTAGTATTTATAATTTAACTGAAATTATGCACTTCGATGGATTATAATCTACCGAAAAATAATGCGTTAAATTTGTAAGCAGTATATTACGGTTCACAAGCTTTCGACAGTTCACAATCTCGCGAGACAGATTATAATCTACCGGTATTTACAATTTTACGTGACGTACACATACACGAAACGATGTAATGTCGCTAGGGCCGCCAATCTTGCTAACGAATTTTCACTTTATCGCAATCGAATCGATACGTTTATTTTTGTGACGAATAGTCAAAGATAGATCGGAATAGAATTGGGAACGTATGATACCGGTCTTCTATGTTAGTAGAATTACCCTCAGATCAATTTTGACTTATAATTGTGCTATATAAGTAAACACGCTTAGTATTATACTCCTACAATTAGGTTGTTGAATTTCATTTTGTTTTATAATGTTTTGAAAATTAAATTTAGAAGTCAGAATTCTGGAAGTTATCCTCAAAATATTCTTCTACACTGTGAGTAGAATAGAATTACTATTGTCATAACAATCATGATTACTTTTGTTTTTTTAACAGTGTTGATTACGTAAATGGTTCGTTGCTTTTTTAATTAATATAGATCAACAGCCAGTATCATCATACACGTTACATTAGTTTCCTGAGTCGAATCAATAAACAATATTAAAATTTTTCGAAGAAAAACTTTCAGTAGATGTCCAAAGTTAAATAGGAGGCAGAGTCATATTCGTCAGTCTTGAAAACCATTTAAAGTCGGTGCAGATCTTGACCGATTTCCAAGAGTATCAGCATAATCTGGTTATCAAAGTAAGAAAATAGAATACACACTTTTAAGTATTGTTAAATTAATTTTAAAATGGCCTATAAATATTCCACTAAGTAGTACAAAGTATTTACCTAAGTGCGAAACCAAGGATGCTAACCACAAATAACAAATAATTTATATTTTTAGGTAATACAGAGAGGGCATAGTAATAACTACGGGTTACACATTTTTGTCCAAACGCGCATTGGAAAAGCGTGGTGGAATAATTTCCAAACGTTCTCTTCAAAGGGAGACGAGCTCTTAGCCCAGCAGTTAGACATTTAGAGAATGTTACTTTACGTTAGGTTACAACAAGCAACATTAACATTACATTAACAGCCTGTAAATTTCCTACTGCTGGGCTAAGGCCTCCTCTCCCTTTGAAGAGAAGGTTCGGAGCATATTCACCACGTTGCTCCAATGCGGGTTGGTGGAATACACATGTGGCAGAATTTCGTTGAAATTAGACACATGGAGGTTTCCTCACGATGTTTTCCTTCACCGCCGAGCACGAGATGAATTATAAACACAAATTAAGCACATGAAAATTCAGTGGTGCTTGCCTGGGCTTGAACCCGAAATCATCGGTCAACATCACAACAAGCAACATTATACATCAAAATAAAATATATACGATGAATATTTATCTCAACATCATACAGGTTTACGCTATGACTAACAATAAATTTATTTTTGAAAAAAAAAAGTCACCTTACAATTTATTCTCACCAGAATAAGCCATTCATCACCGTGTCGCCGTCAAGTCTGGTTAGAGTCTGGTTTCCTCTAGGAATTGTATTTGTTATTTCCCCTATACAGAAAGATTCCGATGAACGCAGTGAATATAACGATACGCCCATATTGGCAGTGTCATTGTAGATCTACAATGTTTTAGAGGCGGCATTTCTTTGTTCTGAATATTATTATTATTTTATTTGTAGTGTAGTTTTATTCGTCATTATTAAACGATGGTGTTTATGTCGTTTTATGATTCACCTCGTGCTTATCCGCATTGAAGCCACGTGTAATACAATATGTGCCAGACCAGACCAGAAATAAAGGAAGAGTGCCTTCGTCCAGCAGTGGTAGATTAACAGGCTTAAGCTGTGTGAGATTTAAAACAAACTTTCAACCAAATTAAATATAATACTTTCAACACTGTTTTTATTATTGACTATTTTTGTAAATATATTAATAAACTCTGTCGTAGTTCAAACAACTTCTTCTAAAGTTTATGAAAAAAGATATAATTATAATAAACGTAGTTGATCATTCATCTTTTATAAAAATCAAGTTAGCAAAAAAGAAAACTATTTTATTATTTTGGATTTCAGCATTAGACGTCATTTACCACCAATTTATTATATTTTATATCAAGAAAAATATTATACATTATGACTAATTCAGTGATAATATTATTGAAATAAATAAATAATAATTAAAATGTATATATATCATAGTTACTAATCATAACTCTATGGATCGCTGCTTTTCAATCAGGAAGCTCTCACATGTCAATCACCAATTACACCGCACTTTGTCCACCGTCAATCGACGCTAGCCAATCGGATAACAGAATTTTAAATCGTTCGAATTCCAAAATAACTTCAACGTTTCTTTCAAGGGAGGAAAAAAATTTGAAAGATCCTTTTTAATAATACGCTTTTAGGAATTTAGTAAGTATTGGTCTCGGTGTATTTCGATCTTCCCCTAACCTAAAAGTAAGTTTAGTTTCATATTAATACTTTTAGATTTTTTCTTTGTTTATAATTATTGTTTTTATTAAAAACAAATATTTCCGTATCAAATATACTCCGTAGTAATTTAATCGTAAGCCAATATCATCATTTATGACATTTTCTAAAACCTGCATTCCGAAAAATGGAAACTTCTGGTAATGTAAAGATTTTTCAAACATTTTATATAAGATAACATTACAACATACGATGTTAATATATCTATCTATATATAAAAGCGAAATACCAGTCACTGATAAATCACGAAATCTCAGAAACTATAACACGTACAAACTTGAAATTTGGTAGATAGGTTCCTTATAGGGTGTAGACATCCGTTAAGAATAGATGTCCGGATTTTATTATGAAACTCCACCCCAGGGGTAAAACGGAGGTTGGAAGTTTGTATTTTATAAATTTAAAGGTAAAGCCGCAGGTTCATCTAGTTAAATATAAGCCCTAATCATAGAATATAATATATCCTTGTTCATATATGTGAAAGTGCAGAGAAGTTGATTTATTTTATGAATATAACACTCCATACACCTAGGAAGGCTTAACTTCACTTAGCTGGCGAGAAAAGCCGCGGACAGACGCTAACAGATACACAACTTACCACTTCAGAGCCTCACAGTTGTGCAGACAAAATCTAAGATTCAAATCAGCTCGTAGATTTTAATCTACATTGAAAGCACATGTCAAAAGACGAATCATCTATCATAGGATATAGTTTCTTTATTCAATTGAAAGAATACTTTAACACCCTTAAAATAAAGTCGAATATATTTTGAATTCAACCCACCCCTATAATAAAATGCATTATTAAATACCGATTCTGTGACCCCATTTGGAACGCATTAGCGAGCATTATGTCTAATTTGCTTGTTTTAATTCAGTTTTGATTTTAATAAAGTTTCCTGTTTAATTATTCAATAAAGCGTAGTATTCCGGTGTCCTGAGGGACGCTCGAAAATATGGTGTTCTGAAATGTCAAGAGAAATTATAAATATATTTGACTAAATAGTACGATGAAACAATTACAATTCTGTTATGTTTGAAGTTTGTTTACTTATAAATATATAAATAATATCTACTTTCTTGTAAATAATTATATCGATAGGCGGGCCATATAGTGGTGTGAGTTTTGACAGTACATTGGCGAAGCAAGTAGTTACACTGAGTCACTAACACTTCAAAGCCTAAATCCAAAAATTAGTAAAAATGAGGACGGTAAAAAATGTGGTACCTATCCTATCCAGACGGGGTTACACAAAGCCCTACTATTAAATTTATGACATAAATATATTTTATTGACATGATATATTGGAACGCCTGAATCTTAACCGAAAACTCAACACAATCCGAGCGACACTGAAGTTTCAATTAATTTATGTGCTCACAATTCGTGCTCAATGGTAAAGGAAGACATCGTAAGGAAAGCTGCATAATTCAAATAAAATTATGCGATATGTGCCACCAATCCGTATTGGACAAGCGTGGTGTGATAAGATTCAAATCTTCTGCTTAAGCGAAGACTGTCTCCTACATTTGCATCTTTACTTAATTTCTGAGCTTTATCGCTGGAAAGAAAATTACAAAGAAATACAAGCGTCATTTCAAAATTAATACATATTTTAAACAATAACTATGTTGTAAATTGAACATAGCTTTGTAACATTCCATCATATCACAATTTATGCACCAGCCTCATCTAATATTCTGTGTAACGTAAGGGTCGTTACGCAATAACTCATAAATTGAGCCGATTAATTGATATCGGTGAAGGGTTGAGCTCCCCCGAGCGTTTGTTTTGACAAATGTGCCGACGTTTGAGGGTTATTTGTAAAAAGCCGCTTGTTATGTCATGTTGAATATAAAATAAAAACATACCGACGTACCTAAACGTGTTTTGTTGATAGACACTGCTATTAATCTTTCAATTAAAAAAATATATCAGTGTTCTAATTTTAAATTATTTGACTATAATTTGAAAGTCATTGTATTTCCGTTTTTTTTTTATAATATAGATAGGAGGACGTCTAAATAGGCCACCTGATGGTAAGTGGTCACCACCGCCCATAAACATTAACGTTTAGAAATAATCCGTTTTCATTATATAAATGTATGAAATATCTCATTAAATGTATTAAAAATATTTTACATAAAAACAATCCATTTTATTTAAAAAAAAAAAAAAACAGAATTATAAATTACATTATATTAATACTAATTACTATTTTCTTTTCAGACATCCGGGTTCATCGATTCGCTGCCAATTAAATAAATTTGTTGTTTTACTTGCGAAAAAAAATTCCATAAGTAAATAAAGAAGCTAAAATCATTTGCATATATGAGTTGATGGGAATAAATCATGGCGGACACTAATCCGCGGCCATTTTGATGTACAACAGCGCCATCTGTGTCAACTGAATGAGTTATTATCCTCGTATTTAAATGTAGGGCTGTCAAAAATATTTATTCGGTTACATAAATATTAGTTTTCCTGTATTCAAAAAAATTAATATCTATAAATTATTGTAATAAAACTAAACTAGAGAATTCAATGTCGTAATTTTGTATAAATGATTTATATACGCACAGATTATACAAATTAAAAGATACATTTGAAAAGGTAAGAAGTTCGTTGTTAATATTAAGAATCAAGTTCGTTCTATTTACGATAATGTTAAGGGTTTTTAAATTGGAATTATCTAACGTTGATGATATCAACCGCCAACCCTGACAACTTCAAATGTAACATGATTTATAGGCCAACCCTCGCCAAGATTAACCCTTTATCTTGGGTCACATGAGGGGTCACACTAGACCCCGACACTTAAACTGCGGCGTAATTTATTGTTTTTCGTAACGGTTTATAAACTATTTATTGAAATTAGCTATTTAAAAAAAAATATTTAAAAAAACATACGATATATTTTTTAATTTAAATGGTAAACAGATTGACAACGGACCATCTGAAGCTAAAAGATCACCAAAGGTTATATACAGTGGCAGTTGTTACACTATTAATCATGCCTCATGCGCTACCAAATTTTGGAAACAAAGATCTTATGTCCCTTGTGGGATCTATTAATTTATAACCTTAGGTATGAAACGATAACCTCCTAGCTATTTGGTTTTGATATATGTCGAATCACAAATTGACAAAAAAAACCGTAATGTTGAGTATTTTTCGCCTGTTCTTCTCAGGTATGGGTATTTTCTAAACCGAACTGGTGCTTGTGTTTAAATTCACAATCAATAAGTAAGTGATAATGCTTTGATATTGAATCAAAACATTTGATTTATAATAAATGTAACTATTTATTGGTAATGAAGGATGTATTATTTAAGTTTTTTAAAGTATTTTACGAAAGCAAACGATCGAATAAACCATCCGATTTACGAGTTACTTTCGCTTAATCGACACGGTAAGATATTTAATTTGTGTTGCACTGTATTCCACGTACCATTTGATGAAATATGTTTTAAACTGTACCTTTAATTACACTGGCTCACTCACCATTTAAACATAACCAATCAACACAAAGCACTGCAAGCCCGTCTGGGTAGGTACAACCCACTCATCAGATATTGTACCGCTAAACAGCAGTACCTAGTATTGCTGTGTTCCGGTTTGAACGGTGAGTGAGCCAGAGTAACTACAGGCACAAGGGACATAACGTCTTAGTTCCCAAGGTTGATGGCGTATTGGCGATGTGAGGAACTAGTGCCATTGTCTATGGGTATGTCTATGTCTATGGTGGTAACCACACAACATCAGGTGGCCTATTTGCTCGTCCTATATCATAAAAAAAGGAGATACTTGTTTGTTTATAAAAAAGTATAACTACCTATTGTGTTATTAATAAACAGAATTTTCCAAATTAAAACATTCTTGGGAGTTTCTGAGAACCTTCCTCGATTAATTAATTTGTATGAAAGATATTTTTAAAACTATTTATAAGAGTATATTTTAATAAACTGCTTGGATTCGTATCGATTGTATATAACCTTAATCGAAAAGGTTTTTTCGTGATAAAGTTTAAAAGGAATAGTTTAATAGCTATGGAGTTAGGCGGAGATAATGAGTTAACTGTCAGCCGTGGCAGCATTCACGCCAATTGGCCGTTTGTCCTGATTCAACGGGCTATATATGTATGTATGATAAATTTATATTAGCTATTTAAATATATATGTCCAAGATAATATGCGTTTCGATAAATTAGGCTTGCAATTTAATTTCAAATATAAAATTTATTTTATAATTAACATGTTACAGCAGTAGAGTGGTCGTTTAATGTGTGGCAACTTTGTAACTGTTTGGTTTTGATAAAAGAAACGAAAACTTGTCATTATTATCCGTCTCCTTCTTTTTCTCCCTCTCTTTCGAGTACTATGGACTGTGAATCTTATCTTGTTTATTATTAATAACGTTTGTATAATCTTCTAGAATTAATCCATCTGTCAATATAAAGTTGGTAGAGCACAAACAGAGCGAGAAGGAGAACGAGAACGTTCTCTAAAGCATTTCCACTTAGTATCGGTTGCCTTTATTATGCAAAAACCATCACAGATAAATAATTTACTTACCTCGTTTTCGTAAACAAAGTCTTTGTACAACCGTTACGGTGAACTACAAAATGTACACTAGTTGTCTTAATATTAATTGCATTGCTCTATGAAGGATGAGTGAGCCAGTGTAATTAGAGACATTCTCTGTTACCTTACTTAAAAATAATTAAAGAATACGATCTAATAAGAAGGGAGAGCAACGCTGAGTTAACGGTCTTAACAATGCTTCTGAAAATGTATTTACAAAAAATCACAAAAACTGTTAAGGACCTTTGTTTTGTGATCCAGGATTCAAACCCATGATTAGTACCAAGGCAGGCAACGAGGCAGTAAATTATAAGATGTGCCATAGTCATTTTGTTAAAAAAATTGCCGTTAACAAAAGGATGAGGCCATTTAAATAATACACCAAGTTAATGTCCATGGCGCACTAGCACGCATCAATCTGCCAATGCCTGAGTATAAACCATGAGGCGTTTTCTTTTAATAACTATTTCCACTCACTGTGCTACACAAACAGCTAAAAAGATTAGAGTGTTTGTACAGACAGCATAAGAAATAAGTGTTCATATATATATATATTTTTTATGGTAAATATCTTTAACAACTTTACAATAATTTTTTGAGTTAAAATCGTATTTACCAAAGTTATATTGATCGAAAATATATATTTTATTTTTCTAAATATATCGGTGCCAGAGATTACATACATACAAACAAAAAAACATAAAATAGTATAGATATTTATATTTATAAAGAATTTAAGGGAAATGAGTAATGTATCATGGTTCACTATTCTAGTAGTGTCCTGTATCTACGAACGTATGTTACTGATATATCAAAAGACATAATTTGTAAAAGAATATTATATTGTTGCTTAAATATTTTTGCGTTTTCCAAATTCAAAATCATTGTTACTTATTGGCTGACAAAAGAGATACCTCAGAACAGACTCAACGAAATAGGTGTTTATATGTATAGATATTTATGTCATCAGTAGGAAATATTATTGATCTACTTACTGAAGCTGAACAATTTATTTACAACACATAGAAATAGGGACCAATGTAAATATTAATATTAATAAATAATAATACATAACTTCAAAAATGTACGTTAATGTTAAATAACTTCGAAACAGGACCTCCCTCAGACACTTGTAGTTAATTTTCAAAAGTTTTAATACGATTATAATAATAAACGATACCCTTAACCAGTTGAAGTTTCACACAGGGAATATTTTACGCTGAGTAATTTTAGCAATAAAGGAAGTTAACCGGTTATAAGAGGAATGAAAAACAATTAGTCAACTGCTAAGATATTCACTGAGAAGTATTTTGTATGTTACAAAACGCTTTCAAACCTAAACGATATAATTAAAATTTACAAGCAAAATTTAAAATTTCGAATGTTTTATTAATTTAAAATAAATAATATATAAACAAAATGAGGAGAAGTTTTTGCAATGACCAACTAAAAATACTTTGTAAAACTTATACCAGAGGTGCGTTTCGAAGGTTTTAATTTAGACTATTTACGAGGCAAACGTAAATGTTATTATTTTTATAAATAAAATAAGTTCATTATATCTTATTATAACCAAGCCAAGGTTACTCATTGGTTGGAACAAGTGAATTTCAATCAATTATTGCGGGTTCAGACTAGCATCACTGAATTTTCTTTAACTTAATTTGTAATTCATTTCGCGCTCAACAGTAAAGGCAAACATCGTAAGGAAATCAGCAGATGGGTACGACTCAACTGCACAATGCATTAAAGTAACCTAATCAATATTTCTTTATGCTAAAGTTTTTCTAACTCTTTGATTAAGAACGTAAAGGGTGTACATACGTAGGATTTAAATAAAAAAACCAGGATGGAGAAACTTCATCCCGCTCTTCAATCATCATCTTCTATTATAGACCTAGCCGTAATATCCACATATTCATTCGTTGTCACCATAAAGATAGTTTAGTTTTAAAAGACATTGCTGTCTGATTTTTGAATCTACTCACTGAAGAGCTATAATAAATAATAAATAAATAAATATTGGACAACATCACATACATTACTCCTGTCCCAATGTAAGTAGCTAAAGCTCTTGTGTTATGGAAAATCAGAAGTAACGACGGTACCACAAACACCCCGACCCAAGACAACATAGAAAACTAATGAACTTTTTAATGAAAAGATAGCATAATATTATTGTTATGGGCAGTTATATACGAAATTATTATTTTGAAATAATACCACTAGATGCCTATAAAAAATGTTAATACGAAATAAGAAAAATAAAGTACAAAAATAACTACAAAAAAACAATTACAGTGAATTAAAACCGAATAGATCCTCTAGGTTTCTAGGTTTTTTAAATAATTTAAACGGATTTACTTGTGCACGTGTGTGCGAACAAATTAGTTTCTTCAATGTATTATTGATATGTTTGAAATATAAATTAAGCATGTGTCCGAAATTTAGAATTTTTGTCCGAATTTGAAAACCTTTACTTAAGATTTGGTATTTCAACTCGACTATCATTACATCGACTATCTTTAAGACTCTTTTGACCCTACTTACAGTCATACTAGCTTTATATAGCCGTTATAACATAAAATAATCAATAATTATATTATCTAAAAGTGCACTTAGCTCATTTTACTGCTGTCGGTACATAGTAACGCAAACCGTTGCGCGGGCGCCTCTCAGCCAGTCTGATTTACTGCTGTCTTAATGAAACCTGTTATGTAACTGGAATTATTTATTATTTCGTACCAACGAGCCCAATGGAAATTGCAGCTACTGTGTTAGATAATAATTAACTTTGTATTGCTATCACGACACTCAATGTTTAATAAATAAATTCTTTATAATTACATTCGTCACGATGAATATGATTAAATCATAAATTTTATATATTTTGTGGAATAATCGTAAGAGCCTATTCATGACCCACGTTTGGGCTAAGGCATCCATCTTGTCTTTTAGGAGTAGACTTGCAATTATTCCCGCACATGGTTGACTGTAGTAGAATATTCTATGGAGTATTTCACATTGAACACCACGGAGTTCTTACGTGTTTATTTTTTTATTTAATTTTTGTTTTTTTTAATACCTGAACTCTGGCTCAGCGATGACGAATCGTAGGTGTAGTATTTTGATTATACCGACCACAGTTGAGCCGCTTGGAAAAAGACTTAATATTTATTTTTACAAAAAAAAAAGTTAAAACATAAAATTAAATGATATCTTTTGGTGATAGAAAGAGGCCCCCAAATCGGACGGCAATTCTGACACGTCAGAAAATAACTCAGGTGCAGAACCAATCGTTGTACAGGCACTACGTGTGTGAACTGCCAGTTTCCAAACTCCGAGCTGCTACTGAGAATTCATTAGCTGAATTTTTTTTTTTCAATATTTTTTTAGTAGCCCAGCCTTTTGAACCCAGCACTTAAGGACCTGTAAGCTTTTAAAACAGCCAATAAGTCAGCTTTAATAAGTTAAGTTATGAATGAAATGTTAATATTAAAAAAATCACAACAATACGAGTATCTTCAAATGACAACGAAATATTTAATTATGTTATTATATGAGAAAAGGTGTCTGTCTGTAAATATTTTGTCGACTTTGTTCTTTATGGGGGACATTAAGGGGCATATCTTAAATCTACCGCTTGTGTTAGGAACCGTAATTAATTTTGTTGAAATATCCACATAAAAATGCAAAGCATTTGCGACTTCTGACGGTTAGAGAGTTGTGATATTTCTATAGAGTTGTTAATATTAATACAATAATTTTTAAATTAATACATTCTTGAAAGTAGGTACATACATGAATGTTGAAAAGAAATTTAATGTGAATTATAAACATGATACTTTACGTACAAAATTACATAATAATTATTCACTTAAAACAACTATGTTTATTTTTATGATGCATTAAACGGAACTTAATTTAATTTTTTAGTAACATTATTTAAAAATAATATAATGAAGACTAGATTTATTTTTTAACAGAAATCAAATAAATTCGAATTATTTTATTTTATAATTATGTTGCATTCAAAAGGGGGTTGTAACAGCTCTATACGATTTTAAACGTCACAAAATACTTAAATGCTCTATAAGTAACCATTTTTTCTAATCGATGAAATCTAAGTATAAATGAAGTGTACCATATCTCTCCTTAATTCTTAAATAGTTATTTATTAAGAAAACAATTATTTAGATTTTATCATAGATATCGGTACTAAAATATATTGAGCCAACTTGTTATATAAATCTGAATGTCACAACATAAACATAAACTTACACAGAAGCACTGAAAAATATTTAAGTTAAATACTCATTGTTTGTATCTCCCTGTAAATTTCCCACAGCTGGGCTAGGCATGTCCTTTTGCGGAGAAGGTTAGGAGCCACTACACTAGTGAATGCGGATTGGTGGGTTCACTAAGTGATGAATAGGCTTCGTTACAAAATATTCTCTTAACGCCGTGCACGAAATGAATTATATACGCATGAAAGTTTAATAGTGTTTACCACCTTAATTAAGATATAGGTTTTGGAAGGGATAGTAAATTGTGCTATTTTTCTTGTACATAACCTAAGTTCCACCCGAACCACCCAGATGTCCGAAAATCCACACCAGCGCGTTTTGTAAGGCACTTTCTGCCTCGCACAACCACTCTGTGGAAACAAACCGACACGACTTGGGAACCTTCAACAGAGAGCTCACACGCTTTTTAAAGGCCGACAACGCACCTGCAAGCCCCCCGGTGTTGCAGATGTCCATAAGTTGTATATGGTAGTAGTCACTTTCCATCAGGTGAGCCTCCTGCCCGTTTGCCACCTACAACATAAATAACAGTCTGTAAATATTCCGCTGCTGAGCTGAGCTGACCTCTCCCGTTGAGGACAAGACTCATGGCTTACCAACCGCGCACCATGCTTCTCCAATACAGGTGGATACACATGTTGCAGAATTTCTTTGAAATTAGACGAATGCAGGTTTCCTCTTGATGCTTTCCTTCACCGTTGAACACGAGGTGAATTATAAATACAAATGAAATTATATTCTACAAAGAAAAAATAAATAAATAGATAACAGTGACAAAAAAAAATAGATTCATAAGCTTCCTTTTAAACGATCTTAAATATTTTCATATAAATATAAGAAAATCACTTTATAACCAACGAGTATTTAACCAATTTATATTTATATTCATCATTATAACTATAATTTGGATTATATAAGCCTTTTATTACAAAATTAATTGCTATATAACACTAGCTGAGCCTGTGGCTTTACCCGCGTTAAATCTGTAAAACTTTACCTATAACATACAAACCGACACCCCCAACTTTACTCTCCTGACTGAATAAAAAAGAATTCGATATCGTTCAACTTTCTCCATACCAAATTTCATCTAAATCGGCCCAGCGATTTAAACGTGAGGAGTTACCTTCGCATTTATAACAGTACAGACAGACATCTTAAACAAAAACAATTATCCAAGTAGTTATTTAAACATCCCGCAATACCAATCGCTCAATTGTATTCAAAGCCATTTAATTAACGATAAATTCAGTTCTGTTTCATTGAAGGCTGCATTGATTTACCATTAGCATGTAGAAGAGACATATAACGAACAAGGAAGAAGATAACAAAGGCATATCTAAGATTGGCCTGACCGCAAAAACTGCCGGCCACCGGCGTGTACCAAACTAGTTGAGAAGATTCAAGCGGAGACATTCCCACATTCAGCTTAGTTTAACAACGTTTTCCATTGCTGCCGACACACGATGTATTTCAGTTATAAAAAAAAAAGGGGGTTAAGAAGGTTGTCATGTTTGGTGTATATTATTTTTGTACGGCAGCCCAAAAACGAGTATAATGTTTTTAGTGTTCATGTATGACGGTTTTCTTTATTTCACAATTATAAATGTCAGTACAGATTTCGAAGTACGTGGTTTCGTTATTATCCTTACAGTCATTATGCCGAGCGACGCTGGGAATAAGTTAATTATTTAACTGATTCAAGACAGTCGTGATTTCTTTATTTTTAAGGTAGGAAAATATATTTTTACGATATGTGTAATGTGTATTATTATTAGTGAATAAATAAACTCTAACTTAACTTTTAAATAAAAAAATGATACGTAAATTTTATTGTTTTCATTGTAAATATGAAAATAATAATAATACCAGTAACAGGTTAAATTTACTTTGGTTAATGGAAAGGCACAAAATAAAAACATTAGAAAAGTAAATACGATACTTGTATAAACGCACCTCCCACACTAAAGATTATAAATAATAATTCACACTCGGTGTGGCACAATTAATTACTACTTATAAAACATCTAAAATATTACTAAAACCGTCGTTTCAAGTTTGAAAACATGACTTCATCTATTAAAATTATTAAATTTTATTGTATATCAATTGTAGTACTTTAAAAATATAATTCATTTAAATTAAAGTTCCACTTGTTATTTCAAATGTGTCGAACCCATTGGACAAGCACAGCATCGTGTCCCTTCTGCCGTATCGGACAACGTCGCAGATCGATGTATGTAGATCTGCACACTATTAACATACGCCATGTCTATTATTTCGAAAATTCAGCGCACAGCGGTCATACCACTTAGCGGTAGCATTTAGTTGGTATGCGGCTTAATTAACAAAAAAAGTTTATTTTAATAAAACCTATATAAAAAAAACTAATTCAAACATTTGTATAAAGTTCGTCAATAAATTATAACTTAAAATATAATTATAAAAGTCAGGTAAGTTAGCTTTCTGAGGATATGTGGATATCTCAAACCATTTGTATGAAATATTGTTTACTAGTGATCCACCTGGATTGACATGGTGCAGTTTACAATTAAGAAATCTTTAAAACTCAAGAATAATGTAGCCTTCTACCAGTGAAAGAAATTTTATAAATGGTTTATTAGTTCCGGAGATTACTCCCTACATACAAACAAATTCTACCCCTTTATAATATTAGTATAGCTATAGATCCTTGAACCAATCACTCTCTGATTTCTTTATAACTAACCATTAAAGTACAGTTAAGCATTCGTTTTATAAGCTGATAATATTACTCCATGTTTTGGAAAACACGTAAAGGCCAACCAAGGCAGACCAAGGTAGACCAACGTCTACCTGAACTCTATCTTTCACTCTCAAATTGCTTTCCCAACGAATTTTGAGATTAAATGATAAAATACTGGCTGATAGAGCTTCGTGTAAGCCAGGTACCACCTAGACATCATATATTCTACTGCCAAAACAGCAATATTTAGTATTGTTGTGTTCTAGTTTGAAGGATGAGCGAGCTAGTCTAACTATAGGTACAAGAACCATAACATTCTAGTTCCAAAGGAGAGGAGCGTATTAGCGTAGCAAGGGATGGTTAATATTTCAGTGCAAATGTGGACCACTTACCATTAGATGGGCCATTTGCTAGCCCACCTTACCACATAAAAAAGAGAGCGTATTTGCGCACCAATTTATGAACTATAGAACCTTTAACTGGCTAGGCTATTATTAAAAGGACCACAGTCGCAGAAGTACCTAAAGAGGACATAATTATTATAAAAAAAATAATTAAATAATGTAATTCAAAGCAATTTAAAATCAAATACATATATAGAGTTTAGGTAACGTATTATATGTTATAAAATAATTAGACTAAGCACCGAGGCGTTTTACATAAACCCTTATTTCTAAAGGAAATGTTGTATGTCTAGCTATCACAATATCATTTGCGCCGACAAGCTTTCCTGTACAATCGATCACACCAGTGCTGAGGTATTGTAGCCCTTAAAGCGTAGGTATTAAGAGTGATGATAAAATACATGTTGCGGGTTATATAGCATATGTGGTTAGATTATGTAGTATAAATATGAAACAAGTTTCTATAATTGTTCAGGAAGGGCTTAATAATTTGATAGACATTACCTTCGTTTATGTTGTATAGAAAGTTTTGTCCTGTCGGTTTATGACGTCATATTGATAGCATTTATTTTTGTCATCTTAATCTGTAATTATGTAATCAAACATTCTCAGACAGAAGTTGTGAATGCCTCGTCGGTCTAATGGTTAGATAAAAGGCTGCAGATTTCGAGGTCCTGGATTCAAACGCCAATTCGGAACGAGTCGAGAATATCTTAGTAACAGCCCGAAGTCTGGAATTTAGAAGTGCATGAACGCCCGAACATAAAACAGTTTTTCTTGCGCCTGAATTATTTCCGTTCGTTTCGAATTTAGATAAAATAGAGTGTGATATATTATATTTATATATATATTATTGGACACAAGTTACACAAGTGTGTACTGCGTAGTTGGCTGGTCTCTCTACGCTTTACATTACATTTTCTTTGTCCGAAATCTGTCAAGCCGACATTGTTACCATTACTGATATTTTTAAATTTAATTTCAGTTAACGATAAATTAATCTATCATAATAATATTTTTATAGGTTATGTTAGTGTTAAACATCCGAGTCAATACAAAAATAAATATAAGAATGAATTTGTATTGCCTAAAAATACTTTTTTACGAAGAAGACACTGTTCATGACACAATTGTTGATCAATTCATTAAACGCCATTTTTTATTTTGTTAGACAAGTCTTACTTTCAAATAATTATATGATTCTAATCACGCTACATATGTTATTACCATATATATCTATATATTTTATTAAGTATTAAATTTATTAAAAAAAAATTTATCATTTTTTTTAATTATTATAATTCTGTAAGTATCATATTGGTATGCATCCAACTTTATCGAAGAAACGTTGGGCTAAGGTAATTAATTTAAATTCATACCTATGATATTTTTATCATAAGAGTTTTTTTTTACAATAAAATGAACAGTTTCCAACCAGAAATACCATCACATTATTTTACATCTGCAACGTGTTCCGTTAACCCACACAAAAGCAACACGACGCGTATCTGTAAACAATAATTGCCATATAATTTACCCGGAGCCGACAACCCTATCGGTCGCCATCATAATGACCGCGCACACGACATATAAACACTATTTAAAACAAACATTCAAATAACAACCTGATAAATCCAATGGATTGACAATCGGTTGGGAACAAGGCTTAACGACGAAGTTGTATAGCACAATTGCAAACACTAATTTAAGTCGGTGCCTTATAAAGTGCGCGGAGTGTTAAGATTCCGTACTTGATCGGCATTTGTATGAGTGCAACTTAAGTGAATCTCTTTGACGAACGCGTTAACCAAATAGGGTTGGCGGCGTGCTGAAAAATTTGCTCTTCAACCCCCCTTAATTGGGTGTAGTGTTGTTTTACATGTTACATACGGGTGTTAGGCTCGTCTGTTTCTCTCACACACTTTTGTGTCATACTTATATTTTAAAGAGGTTTGTTCGATTTTCAAAAACTGCTAATCTGATTTATATTAAACTTTTACGTTATAATATTATATTATAATACTGGCGATGTTCGGAAGTAAAATATTCGGAAAAGTTATCCGCTGAAACTATAACAAATACATTGACGTATCTAATTTAAATTTATATATATATTCTACATATTTATATATCTATAATAAGATTATAGGTGGCTAAAATTTGTTTGTTTGTATGTAAGGAGTAATATCCGGAACTAACGATACAAATCCTGTGTCGAATTATCACTAAGGGTAGTAATAATCATATGATTTTTTTTATAAACTGCACCCGTGTAAATCCGAGGCAGATAGCTAGTATTTAAATAGTTTGCCAAACTGGCAAATGGGCCGCCTGATAATAAGTGGTCACCACTGCCATACATTGAAATAACAATGTTCTCCAACCTTGGTAATTAAAAAGTGTTGTCCCTTGAGCATTTATTTACACTGACTCACTAACCCTTCAAACCGGAAATATACTAAGTTACCTTTATTTTATTTTTTAAACAAATTGCTCACATTGGTCATCGAAGTTGGGAACTGAGGTGTTATGTCACTTGTTCCTAGTGTTGCTGCTGTTGGTTAGAACATATAATGAGTCAATTGGAGTATCCGACTGGTTTGCTCAAAGCCTTACAACACAATACGTGTAATGTAGTAAATAAAAAAAGTTTCCGGTAACTTTACATTTATTTCAACACCGTAACATGTCAATTCAAAAGCGCTTTTATAAATTTGAATAAAGAATATAATGATTATGATGTTGATTGATTTATTTAAAAAGGTATATTAGGACTTGTGACTTCTTTCTCACTGATATTTATAGGCATCAATTAAAAATGCAAATAATTTTAACAGATTTTAAAATATGTTATATAATATTAAAGAAAAGAAACAAATTAATCACATTTTGTGAATTGTTTTAATCTGGTTTAAGTATTTTAATATTTTTTTGGTATAAATATTTAACTTACTTCCACCAAAGGAGGCAAGTGCTGTTTAAGTAATTAGCGCATACATATTTTATATAAGCATATCTTAACAATTAAATTCATAACATATTTATACATGTTGTATAAATAAATATTATTATTTGATTCTTGGTGGGATTTTATATCATCCGAGCTATTGTTTAAACGTGCTAAATTGTATCCGATAGTTAGTTACTTGATTTGCCTAGAGCGGGACTGCGGGATGTATTGTGATAATGTTAATCTTTCATGTAATTAAATTAATATTTATTTTATTTTTATATTATAATATCTTTAGTTGTCTTCATTTCTTAACCATGTGTCCGGCTCACATAGGGCTGCTACTGATTTGTTATTGCGCTTCTTTTAACGGTGTCGTGGTTCTGATTTGTAATATTGTTGTGATTATTTATTTCCAACTCATGTTAAATCTAGCTAATCATTTTTATTTATAGCGTACACTTCATGACAGGTTGAAGTTATTTTTGTTACTTGCATGATATTTATAATAGATGATTGCGGGTTCAAACTCGGGCAAGAACTGATATGTTTTGAGTCCCTATTACACGTGTATAATCGCATTCATACTCAATTCAACGCGTACATGTATGGGATGAAATTCTTACGTCACGGCACTGAATTTACAATAACTCCTGGTAATTTCTCTTTTCGCATTTTTTTTTTTTATTTTTACATTGTCGTCAACAAATATGCAATACTGACGGTAGCCCGCGGCTTCGATCGCGTTTTAGGGACGTCAGGTGCTAGGCATAAACAGCCTTTGTCCTCGGAGTTGAAGCTAGCTTCATATCTAATTTCATCAAATTCCGTTCAGTGGTTCGACCTTGAAAGCGTAACAAACAGACAGATAGACAGAGTTACTTTCGCATTTATAATATTAGTGAAGATTGTGTCAATATTTTTGCCAACTGTATTTATTTATAGAATCTTGCAATGTCATCAATGCGTGTTCAAAACACGAAGGTAGAATTATTCCCTTTTTGAAATCGTAACGCAACAAATTATATTATAAAATTTAACGTAAAGAATTGTTATTAATTAGCGACGAATACTAAAATAGAAATAGAAAATAGTATAATAAAGAACATGATGGGAATATCAAGCGTCTCACAGAACTGGATCTAGGCTTAGCCGTAATCCAGGATTATAATGACGGGAGATAACCGCTCAATATCCTGTGTGTTTAATTGAAGTACTTAGCTCGGAAAGGATAGAAAGATATTAGCCGTATACGTAGAAACACGTTCAGCTATGATATTTTGCATTATTGAATAATGTGAGGTAAAAAACCTGACGAAACGTTGGCAAGTATATAACGTATCAAATCGATACTAGGCATTCATTATTGTTTCTTTGTTTTTCGTATTTTTATAATTTTTCGTTTAGATTCGTAATTAGACGGATGAGACATCATAGCAAACTCAAATAATATTTTACTTTTTTAAAGTCGTTTGTTCTCTTTTTATAATTTTTTGATGATTTCTTTATTTTTTCTAATGTCGGCTGTCAACCCGTGACCGGCGCTAATTAAGTCGCCGTCGCTCCATCTCACTGAAACAGACACTGTTATTCTTCTACGTGTCAAATAATGCAACAGATGGCATCTGCGACACATATATATGTATATATAATTTGTACATTTATTTACATAGGATTGTTTGGTAACAATCCTATGTAAATAAATGTAATTAAGGTCGTAATGGTTTACGACCTTAATTACACACAAATAAAATTAAAAATTACCGTACAAATTATAACCAAGAGACTTAGCAAGGATGCTAGCGGCATTTCCCCGTTCAATCACAAAAGTCAACCAGCCTTCTACCACAAACGGAGGCGACATATACAATACATTTATAATCATATCATGATGTATAAATATTTACTATTTACATATACCATACAAATATAAGTATTTATATTTAAACATAATTTAACTTTATATAATATTAACATTGATAGTTTTTGTCCCGCACGCTTTGCAATGCCTATTTAAAATGTTTCTGTAAGCAATTATCCGACGGCTCATACTATCTATACGTACGTACTTTGTAAAAGCATTATTGTATATATTTATCATTATATATATGTACATATTTGGACAGCAACCAGTCAGATGAAAACTTTAACTTTCAAATTAATTAGCGAGTTCAGAAAAACACAAATAATAAAGAACCTGTAATGTTGGCTGCGATGGAATGATTAAAAAAATAATAATAATAAAAAGTGGTTAACAAACCACCGGATGGTTAGGGGTCACCACCGTACCATAGAAATTGGCGGTGTTAGATATGTTAACTATTCCTTAAAACCCAATGCATTACTAAACAAGGTAACTCAGAAGTTATATCCCTTGTGCCTAGAACTATACTGGCTCACTCACGCTTCAAGCTGGAACACCATAATAGTAAGAAGTGAAGTTTACCGATAAAGATCAACTCATCGCAATGTATTCTTGTGATGAGTGGGTGGTACCTACTCAGACCGGCTTGTGCAAAGTCCTACCACCAGGTTATATAATTAATTCTAATTTCAGCTGATATATTTAAACAACAAGATAATAATACGATGTATTAATTTAATACCGTGAATAAATACGTGTACAGGGAGATATTCGCACTAATCTTCTATCTCATAGAACAATCACGATTCTAAATAGACGCGCGTTGATGCGAACAAATTGGCGAGAAGGATCACACCTACCGTGCACTAGGATTTTTTAGTCTTGATATTTGTATAAAAAAAATCATACTGTTTAAATTTTGATGTAATACTTTTAGTAATGTTACTTAACAACTACATAACCTTAAATGATTTTGAAATTCCACTGTGATTTCCGATAGCTATTATGAAGGCTTTATTATTGAATATGAATTATTCGCATGCACATTAATAAATCAATGAGGTTTACTTGTATATGAACCCGTGACCTTTGGTAAAGATTGAAGCCTCTGTTGGTTTTTAAAACGAACAAAATCATTTAAATTTCCAACAACAGCAATCACAAGCCACTATCAAAGCTAAAGTATAGTTTAAATCAAAACCAATTAAAATATACGATTATAAATTATAAATATAAACTTGTAACTAAAACAAAATGAACTTATCATCGCCCGCTGTCTTCAACAAAATGCATCGATGCACAATTTGCAACACAACATGTACCGATATATTTAGACATGATTTATATGTCTAAACGCGACGGGCACGCCATGCATCTTACGAACCAACGGACTAATATTCTCGTAAAAGACGGCCGAGGAAGCGCCTCTGTGATGGATCGACTGACCACGTTTTCAATAATATTGAATAAATTTCCGCATAGAAAGCCATGTCATTTCGTTCGTTTGACAAGCTTGTATATTGATAGTTATTTTCAAATTAAATTCATTGCGTTTAAAATTAGTAGCGGTAAGTGCCATTTGATATAATGGCAAGTAATTGGTGAGTTAAGATTTGTATTCTTTATGCGTAACGCGATCCGTTCGTTCGAATATTAATATCTATTTAAAGGCTGCATCGATAATGATGAGGTCGTGTTAAAAGTTTTTTTTTTATCATAACTCTTTTTTTTATTATGGGCGATTAATAATTATAACATTTAGGAAGCCTTAATTAAAATTAATATATTTTTGGATGTTTTTTTCATTAAATGCTTAAAAAACTTAGTCGATACTATATTTTTTTACGTTAATTAAACTCTGCGTAACATTTATTCCACGCTTTATAAATAGAACGCAGTAATGTGAAGTTAACATAATTTGTTACACTTGACGTAAATAAAACTTACA
This sequence comes from Vanessa tameamea, assembly GCF_037043105.1. Taxonomy (NCBI): domain Eukaryota; kingdom Metazoa; phylum Arthropoda; class Insecta; order Lepidoptera; family Nymphalidae; genus Vanessa; species Vanessa tameamea. The sequence continues at coordinate 7,567,553 of NC_087330.1, read as the reverse complement.
TAACTGTTCTTTCTTTAAATCGAAGTAGTTTTTAAGCTAATTTGATATATTTATCATATTAAAAACGACTAGTATTATTGGTTGCTAATTTTATTTTCATATTATATCTGATATAAAAATGTGTATATGTGTGTCTAAGTATTTGTATTTGTGTGTGTACTCACGCTCTGTTTTCAGTTCAGATAGTTGACTTTAAAACAATTAATTTCTTGCTTTTGCATCTATAGATGTTCTTTATTGAACTTCCTGATTGACCTGTAGAAATGCTATTAGCAATAGTATCGCCATTTATAATAAAAAAAGTTAAAAGAAATGTTTTTTTATTTAAATAAAACAGTATCAAGTTTTTTCAGTCGCAGTATGTACGCGTGCGGAAACAATAGGGGATCACGGGCTCAATTGGCCGGTTGTAATTTGTTCCCATTGTCTATGGCTCCCTTCCTCTGACCCCAGTTCCTCTTGGGGGCCTTTGTGAACTTAACTTATATATTATTGTGTATTAACAATGTCCTAATTTGATACGTGAGCTATGGGATATATATTTTTTGCAGTCGTATTTTGTTACAAGGCGAAAGTTTAAAACAAATTATAATATAAACAGAAGTAACTCAAATTAACGACAAACATTTGCGGGATACTATACAAATTTAAACATTTGTAAATAATTTTAGGTTAGTGTGCAAGCATCCTAAGACCTTAACGTTAAAATAAACAAAGCGCTAATAATAAAATTACTACGAAATATACTTTCATTGAAAAAAACTTATTTTATCTGATATCTTTGATTATAATGTATAATATACTGTTTTATATACATATACATTAACCCCTAATTAATTCCTTTTATTTCGAATATCACCTGTACAAAGAAAAGAGGAATAAAAACGGGTCATATGCCATTTTTAATTACTCTATGATAAATAAGCCACAGAAGAGTACATTTAAGTCGTTTAAATAAACATCCAACTTAAATACCAACCGCTTCCCGTCGACAATGACAAAACTATACACGCGACGCCTTTTAGCCGAGACAAAAAAATCGCTAAACACTCAAAGACAAAAGTGCTTTTCAACAAGTAAGTCAGTTACTAATGGAGCGGCGTCCGATCTCGGGGACAGATCTGGGAGCAATTAAACTTTAGATTCCACCGGCCACCGGAGGCAATCAAAATAATCACCTCGATTTAACACTTTCCTACCTGAAGGTACATGATAAAAGAGTTAAGGCTCCGTTCACACTATAGTAACTTTCTGAATACGAATCTTTGTATATGAAATAGATTATGTGAACTGTGATTTAAAGGGAAAAGTTTTTTAGGCGCAATATTTTAAATACTCTATACAATAACAAATTGCAATTAATTGATTAATTACATAATTTTTAATTATAAAAAATAACCTAATTACGATATAAAATAGTCTAGTTAATAGTCTTATCTAATAGTGAGTAATGAACGCGTTGAATTTAAAAAATGTAGAACAAAAACATAACGTTCGGTATCTTGAATGAGGTTTTATATATTTTTAATAAGTTTTTTTTTTTTAATTATGTTCACTCGCCTTAATCAAATCTGTTACTTTGTGAGTCATTACCAAAGTCCGTTTCAACGTGCGTGTGACCTTCTACAAAGCGGTAGCCGAAATGCAAATGCGATGCAGGGCTCTTATGCAATTTTATTGTGCTTTTATTTATTTCGTTGGTCGAATTTAACTGGCCACATTCCCCGGTCTTCGTCGATGTTTTTTTTTTTGGAACGCAAAATCAAATATTTTCGGTTACATTTGGAAATGTCGAGATTTTATTATTTACTACAACATATAAAGGAATAATATAAATTTTAACGAAATTTAAACTACCATAAAAATGCTCTATTTCAGGTATAAATAATAACTATCATATTAAACAAACTATTTCTTACCAATTTAATGTCACGATTTCCAAGTATCTCAAAAACTGACCTATTTCATAGAATGTCATCCTTTTAGCATATTTTCAATATTAGTTACAACATCACGTTTGTCTGTCTGACGCACAACTTAATTTAAACATAGATTTTAAGCTTTAAGGAAATCTGTTAAACAAAATAGACGTACATTTTTTTTCAATTAATTTAAACCTTTCTGGTCGTTTTTAACCAAGATACATAAATAGTTACTTGGTGGTAGGGCTTTGTGCAATACCGTTTGGGTAGTGGTACCTCTCATAACTTATTTTACCCCTAAGCAGCTCTACTTCTTATTATTCCAGTTTGAAGTATAAGTTAGTCAAAGTATATTCACAAAGTACATTAGTACTCAATTTTAAAAGTTGATTTGCATTGTCGACCCAAAGGAATGGTTAACATATTACAACTAAACTTACCTCAGGTAACCAATTTAAAAACTAAAATTATTATTATTATTATTTATCTTTCTAAACGTTAAACAAGCAAACCCGCGACAAGTGATACTAGCTTATTATATTATATTCACAAACAGTCACAGAACGAAGGATCTTCAAATATTTCATTATACAGGTTCGTGATACAAACTCATTTTAATTTATTATATTATGCATATATAACCTTATTTATCTCAGCGAGTGTCGTGCGTTGATTGGGTTCGTGAGTAGTCGAGATATTGTTCTTTTAAAAAGCCGCTGATTGAAAGCTTTTAAAAGCAACAACGCGTATTGTATTGTCTTAAGACATGCGATGGGAGAGTTTAAAGATATTTTTACGGTGGAATTAAATTTATATATTCAGAACAAGTATTCAATTAAATAAGTTAAGAAATAAGTTGCTTAATCAAGGGATGGATTGCGTTATTTTAATAATTGCTAAAGAATTTGTCCTGTTAGGTATTAAGATTACCACCAAATTGAAAGTTAAGCTTGCGTTCCTATTTTTAACGTATATAACATAATGATTTCTTGTCATGTATGCCTTAAGATATATTGTCTAACTGCCTCGTTGGTCTAGTGGCTAGAGAAGGTCAAAGACCTCGAGGTTCCGGGTTCAAACTGCAGGTCGGGTCAATAAAAAGTTATCGGGTTTTTCTAAAGTACGTAAAGCCAGTTCTGCGTCTGAAGTTTTCCCGATCGTGTCGGATTTGCAGTCCGGAAGTGCCCCTGTGTTTGCGCATACACTAGTTCACTAACATACGTCCTACGTATTGGGCTAGTCTTCCTTGATCAGCCGACATGAGCGAAATCGGTCAAGAAGACTTCGTATTAAGTTACGTGTGTTTTTTTAAGTTAATAGATTTTTTTTAATTATCATTTCACCTCACGTGTTGTTCATGCCCGTGGTATATTCTTTCTATGATTTGAATTAACTTCAATTTTATGTATCCGTATATTTTTATTTCCAGACAATTAGTTCATATGAGCCACTTTTGTATACGAACATTTATACAAACTGTAATTTTATCTTTGACGTCCCGTTTGTTTCTAACTACAGTTTGATCGTTGAAATATATAGATAAGGAACGCCTGCAGCCGCAACTTTAATCGTAGTACCTTGAAATAATAATTACAATAAACTATTATAATATCAATTGTATGCAAATATAGACTCTATTGACTTGTGTTACGTAATCAATTACAGATTATTTCATTGCTTAATAAATAATTAAAAAAATATATAGACTGTTTAACTACTATATAAATAATATTCCTAAATCAAAACAATTAAGACACGACCTTTATACAATTTTAATATATGTACAGATTTGCGGAAGAGCCCAGATGGGCCAGTGGCTAGAACGCGTGCATCTTAACCGATGATTTCGGGTTCAAACCCAGGCAGGCACCACTGAATTTCCATGTGCTTAATTTGTGTTTATAATTCATCTCGTGCTCGGCGGTGAAGGAAAACATCGTGAGGAAACCTTCATGTGTCTAATTTCAAAGAAAATTTTGCCACATGTGTATTCCACCAACCCGCATTGGAGCAGTGTGGTGGACTATGCTCCAAACCTTCTCCTCAAGGGAGAGGGAGGCCTTAGCCCAGCAGCGGGAAATTTACAGGCTGCTAATGTAATGTAGTGTAAAAAAATGTAAATGTACTTATAGATTTTATTTATGCAGAATTAATGAGTCATTATTGAATTTTCTCAACGCTGTCTCGCGCCTGACTCATCCATCCATCAGCGTTTAAATTCCTTATAAAAACTCCAAGCGACTTTATGCATTTGCAAGACTTCTTCGAAAATCTCACTTATAATTCTGCAACAAAATCACAAACAATGGCGGAAAAACCGCAAAACATTACCGCCCGAGCGAGAACCCGTTCACATTAACCAATTAAACCTATGTCATAATCGAGTCTCAAAACCAGTTGAGCCACAAACAAATTATAGTCGGAATATATAATCTTGATAGTTTTGTAATGTTACACACTAGATTCTAGGTCTTCTCCAATTAGAATGCGTAAATTCAAACCGCCTACCGTTAAAGTAAAATGTCGCGTATTGCCAAACGCGACAGTGCAACGACCTGCATACCGACAACCTGATCTATGTGATGACAGAGTTGTTGTTAGCTGGTTCGTGTATGGTCCAAGTAGTAAACTACAGCGGGAATATCACGCGGAAGCTTAATCTATATTATTAAATTCGTGCAGGTCTACGATACACTCGAACGAAAACTATCCACAATTATAGGTCGTTACCAAATAATAATTTTTTAATCGATAACATATTTCCGCAAAAATTGTATAATCGAGATATTTCGATATCAAATCTATGAAATTCAATGACATGAAGTTCAACGGGCGGCCATGTTTGCGTTTACGGGTGCGTTCGGAATGTGTGTGCTAAATAAAAATTCCGTGCAGTGGAACGGTACTTACTGTATTTATATTTGTTTAGTTTTATTTATTTTACCCGAGCGAAGCCGGGTTTTCACGTAGTAGGTTTATACCAATGACAACCAAATCACACTGTCTTTAATCATTTCAGGTTAAATCTTGTTTTTAACGAAGTCATTGTTTGTTTTCTATTTAAGGTTTTGTTTCTATGTATTGTAAGTATGTAAGTATGTACGTATACGTAACTATGCTTTTATTATACAAAAATGAAAATTGATGTTTTTGAAATCGGATTACTACGGACTTCATTATCGAATTTTTAAAATATAAATACAATATCAAAACGTCTGAGACAAAACCTCCTGTACATAAAGAGGCACAATGAAAACAGCCTGGAAACGATTTATGGAATTCTTATTTTAAATTGAAAGTTTTTATTCGAGCAACAACATCAAAGAGGTTATAAACATATTAATTAATGTTTTATTACTTATTAATAATAAAACTCATGGCTTGGACCACAGATTATGTAACTGCCATGGTCCATTCATTTTCTAGATAGAATAAAAAGGCTCAAGCTCATTTTTCGCTTCATTTGCAAACTTGTTTCATTAGTCATTTCAAAAACTATATAAAACATTTCTGATAGCGTAATAATATTTAATATATGACTTATTACAATTTCGTTTATATATTTGTTGCTATTTTATACTGTCTTGTATTGAATAAAGATACGTAGGGTGTGAACTTGTAATAGGATTCGTAAAGAGTTTTGGCGTTGGGCAGGTAGACTAATTGTAAGAAAATACCAAATCATTTTTATTTTATGTAATGTTATTTTTGTATGTTTCAATCGGCATTGTTGATAATAAAAATAAATATCAAGTAGCTTCTTGTTTAATTACATATAAAATTATTATAACTTCAATAAAACTAAAAAAAAAAATAACTAAGAATATAAAACAAATATAATTAAAAGTAGGACTTTAACACAGGTATGGTTGACTAAAATTTAACTAAACTCTTACTTTATGATTTAAGACAAAAATTGGATCGCTTCTCAAAAAAATTAGAACATAAAACCTAGTCTAAATGATCCCCTGCTAAGCAATTGCTTTCACGTCTATTAAGGAAATATGAAGATTTTTCCACAACGCCTCTCCAGACCAGATCGGTAGATACAGATATGAAAACTCATTGCTTATCCGAATTTGAATCCATAATCTTCAATTAAAAATAAAAATACATATTCTACACTTACAATACACGTATAAAACATTAAACAAAGGAAAAATAGATTTTGTTAAATATTTACAAAAATTACAAAACTTTGAAATATTATTAATTATATATTATTTTATAGAGATTTAATTTTACTCCCTAGTCTCATTAATAAGATAAACACTACTATAATGATTGATTTAATGATTAATTTGACTAGGAAAATGTTTTTTTATTTATTTATATTAAGAAAGCAGACCAACTAATGGCTAAGATTTGAAATGACATCTTATAGACATTGACTGCAAAAATGTAAACCGTTTTACTTGTCACTTGTATAATATGAGATGTTACATCTCCTGTATCTGTGACTCACGCTCGCACACCATTCAAACCGTAACAAAGCAGTACGAGGTATTGATACTGACGGTGGAATAACTGATGAGTATATAGTGTATAGAATATCCAGTCCATCTGTAATTCGGTATCCTAAATAACATCACGCAATAACGCCCGAGCATTGTCACTGCTGATATTCATGACCCTGTAATCGGTCACAGGTAAGCAATTAAAATATACAGCTATAAACATATATAACATTGTTGGTCCCCAATGTCTGAGAGGATGTAATATGCTACGACTACTTCTGTATTAAAGTCATCAATGGTTAAGAATAATGTGATCAAAATTAATGCTAACTAAGCATGGCTGATATCCGATTTTATATACATAGATTGTATAAAGGATATTTGGCTTAAATATCAGTGTTGACCGATTTCAAATGTCGGCCTGTCTTTGTTTAACTTCACATTCAAGATTTGTGTTTGTAAAAACGAGTTTACAAAAACGAAAAACTATTTATAATTCAAAGTAATTAGTGCAAACCGAGACCGAGTTCCCGACCAGAAATATTTACATGTTGCATTACAATAAATCACTCGATTCACTTTCCTAAATTGATATTGTAATCTTGCGTTTTGTTTTGTTTCGTTCGTCGAATAAATGAAGACGTCGCTTGATGCGGCTTCGTTAAATTGCAATCTCGCCATGTCGTCAAGACGTTGAGTTGGTATTGTTTTAAAATATATTTCTTTATTTATTTTTTTTAATATGTGTGTAAAATACCATAGCGAAATTTTGCTATACAATCCTCTATCCTAGTTAGCAGTAGAATAGCTGATGTTTAGTCTTGGACAAAACCCACCACAAAGTGAATTTTCCGTGTTCTTGAATTACTAGAAAAATAATTACCTAACTATTTATATTCAAAGGAGATTAAATATTCAAAATTAATTTTGTAACAGTACAAATTATTTCCGCTTATAGAGTTGTAAATCACGCTATTAAAATCTAAATTTAAACTTATAAAGTAATTTAAATAATTCTCTTCGACATTAAAACTTGCAACACGATTCGACTCTACAGCGCTCCTGTTCCCACTTATCGCATACTCCGATACAAAATGGAAAATCACGATATACAGAAGCTAACTTATGTCCTGGTCTCATTCCTGTGATATGTTCATCTGAACAATAAATATTGGTGGCCAATTAAAAGCACAGTGCACCGCCCCATGAGATTATGACGTATCAAGTTATGATATACTGGTTGTTTCGTATTGTGTTTTTTTAATCTGTAGAATTAATTTAGTAAGTATTTGTTTATAATCTGGAAATAATAAATATATATTGAAAGTTGGTACTTAATCTCTAGCGTCACTGGAAAATAGATAGAAAGAAAAATTACTAATATTAATTCATTATTATTAAAATAAATAGTTAAGTCTGTACTAAAAAACAATCGATTTTTTATAATGCATAAGAAAGCACTACTTAATCAATGTACATAAAAACTAGCGTGTTTTGAAAAAGTTCTAAGTACATAACAATAGATGTAATGATGTCATTAAAATGTATAATCGATTATGTTGGAATGGAATCGATTTTATCCAATTATTCGTTCGTATTTATTTAATACACGGTCCTATTATACTTTTATAACAAATACAAGTCCATGCTACGATTTGCTTCTCGTTTTACGATATTACAAATTCAATGTGAGAAATTCATCTGCATGTTACATGCGAGTGGATTAAATTGTTTTGCGAATCGATTAACTTCTCAATCCCGTATCGATTCTATGTCGATTATTTTTTATTATGATTCGCCTTTTTAGTATTTACCGCTCCATATATCTTTGTATGTTATATTTATAAAACGTTGTTAGAAAAATGTACATTGTAACAAAATGTAATAATATACTAATATTAAAATGGACCGGAGCTGCGGAGGTTACTTTGAGAGCTACCCAAGGTAATTCGATCGATTCGAAAATAATGTCTGAAATTCGACTTTTATATTTTATAATTTTGTATATTTCTAACATATTTATTCGATTTTTTTTCTTATTTTTTTTTAAATGCTATTCATTTTTTAAATGAATTTTTATTAATTGGTAACACTAAAGAATGTCAATGGTTGCCAAACAAAAAAAAAAAATCATTTTCAACTTACGGAGAATTTCCCGAATTGTTTTGTCTTTGCCTATTTAAATATACATGGAATAATTATTGATTACTTCATGATATCAATTTTGGTGTATGATGGGAACCTCGTGGATGCTGGTGTGGAGAAAAAATTAAAGTATGTCAATGAGCCAGTCATGAGGTTTCCATGTGCTATATGGGGTCCACTATAATCAAGTAAATTGTTCTTCGTCAATCTCGCTCAGCTGAGGAGTTTTGTGGTAGTTCCCTCACAGTCAAGATGCAGACGGCGTTGCTACTAACACAGACATTTTAGTAATAATGTCTTCCTGATATAAACTTGTTAAATTGTTTTAAACCTTGAATACCTATTAGCTATACGCATCTGAGACATATTTCAAACTTGTGAACAAACTGCTCGGTAATCCTTAACTCTCATCTCTGAAAAGTCTGCTTGACCCGACCTGAGATTCGGCTTATAACCTAATCACTAGAAAATCGAGATAGTTTTTAAAACAACACTTCAAGGAGCTTCGTTGTTTTCAATAGAATTACAACGATACAGTGAAATCCGATTCTCGTACAAGTGAAACCTCTCGTCGCATAAAATTTAATACAAATATATCACATAAGTACTAGTCAGGTGTTGGGTATAAAAAGTAACCAATGTCCTTCCTTGGAGTTCAAGCTTGCTACATAACAAATTTCATCAAATTCCGTTCAGTGATTTGGCCTTGACAGCAAGATAGACAACAACAGACAGACAGAGAGATACTTTGGCATTTGTAATATTGGTATAGATTTTTTTCACTAAAGAAGATGTAAACTCCATCAATTACTGTATTTAAGGCATGTAACTCGTATTTATAATTCGGTGTGTGTCAAAACGATATCACTTCGACTATTAAAATAAAATAGATGGTCGTTTCTCGATTTCTTGACAAATTGATTGTTTTATGTTGTTGGGGTTAGCTTGGGCCAACGTTTGAACCAGTACGCAAACGGTTGGTTATAAGTTTTGTGAGTTAACTAGATTGTGATGCTGGCTTTGTTCGTGATGTCCATTTGTATATAATTTTATAAAACAGGTTTACTTTGTTTTTTTTTTATATAACGAATCGTATCTTTTGATAATTTGTATAAATTTGAAAAAGTAACTTCTGTATTTGATTTTTAGTAGTAAAAATGTTTGTAAAATATATTTCATTTAAGTAAGACTAGACTTTACTTTTAGCTGCAGGTTCTCGTGAAAAAGTTTGGTAACAAACGTACATTAAGTTTGTATTTTCAAACCTCGAACATAAAATATTCTAAGTACGAATTATTTAAAATGAATATACCAGTATGTATTTCTAGTATGTATTCTATATTCGCAATTTAACTCCTTCAAACAACATCAACAAACGTTTGCCCATCACTTCAACCTACTCAACCATAAACAAATTATAAAATGTTAATAGAATAGAACCTTTGACTTTAAACCATAATACATCATTGTCAAGCAACGGTCCGGCCGGTTTAGGATAAAGCGAAACGGACAGTGGCACAACTTTCTCTTATAAAGGTTATTTCGAACCGTTACATCATATTTTCCTTTTACCGTATAAACTAAAACACGACGCACACTTGATTTCTACGAAGCCGTTTTAAAAGTTTCGTACTTTTTAAATAGTACCTTCGTCACATTTTAATTTTGTTCGTGCAAAAAAAAAAAACTAGGTCAAACTGTCACCTGTCATTCTCAGAGAAACTTCACGAGGTATTAATTGCATATTACGTGGTTAATTAGATTTATTATGTAAATATAATATGTGTTTACCTTTGTAATTTTTTAGCATTGTGTAAAATTTAAGTAAATTATATCCAACCTTTCAATATGAAATGTATAGACATAACACATATTTCACATAACATAATCATAATGATTTTATAAAGAACTGTAGCTGCGTCATTTCTCTAGCAATCAGTTTTTAGTCTACGAATCCCAAAAAATCTGAATCTTGAGTTTATTCCTAGTAAAAATACTTAAATAATTAACTTCATTGACCGATAATGATAGAAAATATAAAATATTATATAATAATTATGTTTGAAATGCGTGGGCCACCCTCAA